>NW_027671310.1:0-14946 GCF_964165515.1 Mesoplodon bidens | reverse complement strand
CATTGCAGAAAATGGACCTCGCTAAGACAGAATATTCGCCAAGGAGAAAAAGGACACAATGCCATTTGCAGCACCGTAGATGAGTCTCGAGGTAATCACGTGACTTGGAGTAAGTCAGAAAGTGAAAGACACATATCATATCATATCACTTATAGGTGTTACCTATAAATTGATACCAGGGCAGATATTTCCACGGAGAAGGGCAATCACAGATTCATTAAACAAACTTATGGTTCACCAAAGGAAAGGTGTGAGGATTGAATTCATTACGATATTGGGGTTAACAGACATATACAAACACAGTAGACGTATATAATCACCAAAGACCTACGGAGTACCAAGAGAAGACTACTCAACATTCTGTCATAACGTACATGGGAAAAGGATCCCAGGAAGAACAGACATATGTATATGTGTAAAAGAACCACCTCTTGCACACCTACAACAAGCTAAACGTTGTACTCAAACTTGCTGTAATAAAAAATAAAAAATTAAATTAAAAACACGAACAAGAAGTAGTGAGACAAACTTGAGGGGCTTTCTCCTGGCACATTCCGTTCTACATTCCAATCTAGAACACGACTTCCATTGAGGCTCTGCTGCCCTAGTAACCAGATTTGGTAAGGGAGAACTGCTGCCACCTTGTGGCCGTTTCACACAACTGCAGGTTTAATGCCAGCGCTAATGGTCAGTGGATATTCCAAATCATTACAGGCCTGTAAATGACACCTGCCCTGAAAACAAATCCTGGGGTCATATATGGACCAAAAAATTCAAAAGACGTCCATATTTCAAAACGACAGTTTCAAGAGGCATATTTCACGCACATTAGTGTTCTGCTTCTTTTGCTTTCTTTCTTTCTTTGTTAAAAAAAACGGGAATGGAGAAAGGCAACCCTCAGAATGGGCGAAAACGTTCACAAACGAATCAATGGACAAAGGTTTAATCTCCAATATATATAAACAGCTCATTCAGCTTAATATTAATAAAACAAACAACCCAATACAAAAATGGGCAGAAGATCTAAAGAGACGTTTCTTCAAAGAAGACACAGAGATGGCCAAGACGCACATGAAAAGCTGCTCAACATCACTAATTATTAGAGAAATGCAAATCAAAACTACAATGAGGTAAGACCTCACACCTGTTAGAATCGGCAACATCAGATAATCTACAAACAACAAATTCTGGGGAGGGTGTGGACAAAAGGAACCCTCTTCCGCTATTGGTGGGAATGTAAATTGTTACAGTCACTATGGAGAAGAGTATGGAGGTTCCTTTAAAAAACTAAAAAGAGAATTACCATAGGATCCAGCAATCCCACTTCTGGGCATATACCCAGAGAAAACCATAAATCACAGAGACACATTCACCACAATGTTCATTGCAGCACTATTTACAATAGCCAGGTTATGGAAGCAACATAAATGGCCACAGACAGACGAATGGATAAAGATGTGGTACATATATAAAATGGAATATTACTCAGCCATAAAAAGGAATGAAACTGGGTCATTTGTAGAGAAGTTGATGGATCTAGAGACTGTCATACAGAGTGAAGTAAGCCAGAAAGAAAAAAACAAATATTGTATATTAATGCCTATATGTGGAACCTAGAAAAATGGTAGAGATGAACTGGTTTGCAGGGCAGAAATAGAGACACAGAGGTAGAGAACAAACGTATGGACACAAAGTGGGGGAAGCCATGGGGTGGTGGTGGTGGGATGAGTTGGGAGATTAGGATTGACCTATATACATGTCTATGCAAAAAATAGATAACTAATAATAGCCTACTGTATAAAAAAATAATTAAATTAAATTAAAAAGTTTTAAAAAATAAAATGTAAAAATAAAACAGAAAAAAAGTTCTTCCATTCACACTGATGTATTTATACGAATGAATTATTTCCATGCTTATATCTATAAATACATAAATGAGGAATAAAATCTAACTTGAACCAAAAAAGAAAAAAAAAACTGAACCTAATAGTTATACAGAGGAAAACACTACCAAGGCACTTGCTCCAGTGGTAAACAATTCTGAAATTGGTCAGAGGTGGGGAATCATCTCCCATACAGCCAGCAGCCCCGCCCGCCCACGCAAGGAGCATCCTCATTGCGAAGCTGGGAGACCGTGCCGAGGCCTCTGTGAGTAAACGTGAGCTGAGCCCCAGGTCAGATGCTGCTGAACTGTTCCCACCCTTCCCAGGTGAAACACCTGAATATGTACAAGGGCTTGAAAGCCTAGAGGAAGGGCCGTGGAGCCACACCAGCGACAGCACGCAGGCCAAATTGGTGCCTGCAGGTCAGCCAGGATGGTACTGGCCACGGGCGCTCTTCTGGAAGCTTTCTATTGCCCTGCCTGATATACCCCTCCTGTCCCGGCCCCCACTCCTTTTTTTCCTTCCTCACCTCAGCCCGGAGAGATATTCCAGTGGAAGTTATGGGTGACACATCCTCTTCTTTACAGGTGGCAGCCTGGCAACTCCTGCCGAAAGTCCAGCAGAGCCCCACTCACACCGGGCCACCCACAAAGCCGTGGACCCTCACACCCTCCCACCAGCACAGCCCCGAGACTGCTGACGGGGCAGAGAATATGGAGTAAGGCAGAGCTGCAGGGGCTATTGCTGCCTGGAGTGCTGTTTATATTGACCTCAACCCAGGCACACCTGGGGAGGGCTTGCCGGCAGGGTCAGGCTGCCCAGGTCAGCTAATCCTCAGCCCTCAGGGAATCACATTGCAGAAAATGGACCTCGCTAAGACAGAATATTCGCCAAGGAGAAAAAGACCACAATGCCATTTGCAGCACCGTAGATGAGTCTCGAGGTAATCACGTGACTTGGAGTAAGTCAGAAAGTGAAAGACACATATCATATCATATCACTTATAGGTGTTACCTATAAATTGATACCAGGGCAGATATTTTCACGGAGAAGGGCAATCACAGATTCATTAAACAAACTTATGGTTCACCAAAGGAAAGGTGTGAGGATTGAATTCATTACGATATTGGGGTTAACAGACATATACAAACACAGTAGACGTATATAATCACCAAAGACCTACGGAGTACCAAGAGAAGACTACTCAACATTCTGTCATAACGTACATGGGAAAAGGATCCCAGGAAGAACAGACATATGTATATGTGTAAAAGAACCACCTCTTGCACACCTACAACAAGCTAAACGTTGTACTCAAACTTGCTGTAATAAAAAATAAAAAATTAAATTAAAAACACGAACAAGAAGTAGTGAGACAAACTTGAGGGGCTTTCTCCTGGCACATTCCGTTCTACATTCCAATCTAGAACACGACTTCCATTGAGGCTCTGCTGCCCTAGTAACCAGATTTGGTAAGGGAGAACTGCTGCCACCTTGTGGCCGTTTCACACAACTGCAGGTTTAATGCCAGCGCTAATGGTCAGTGGATACTCCAAATCATTACAGGCCTGTAAATGACACCTGCCCTGAAAACAAATCCTGGGGTCATATATGGACCAAAAAATTCAAAAGACGTCCATATTTCAAAACGACAGTTTCAAGAGGCATATTTCACGCACATTAGTGTTCTGCTTCTTTTGCTTTCTTTCTTTCTTTGTTAAAAAATACGGGAATGGAGAAAGGCAACCCTCAGAATGGGCGAAAACGTTCACAAACGAATCAATGGACAAAGGTTTAATCTCCAATATATATAAACAGCTCATGCAGCTTAATATTAATAAAACAAACAACCCAATACAAAAATGGGCAGAAGATCTAAAGAGACGTTTCTTCAAAGAAGACACAGAGATGGCCAAGACGCACATGAAAAGCTGCTCAACATCACTAATTATTAGAGAAATGCAAATCAAAACTACAATGAGGTAAGACCTCACACCTGTTAGAATCGGCAACATCAGATAATCTACAAACAACAAATTCTGGGGACGGTGTGGACAAAAGGAACCCTCTTCCGCTATTGATGGGAATGTAAATTGTTACAGTCACTATGGAGAAGACTATGGAGGTTCCTTTAAAAAACTAAAAAGAGAATTACCATAGGATCCAACAATCCCACTTCTGGGCATATACCCAGAGAAAACCATAAATCACAGAGACACATTCACCACAATGTTCATTGCAGCACTATTTACAATAGCCAGGTTATGGAAGCAACATAAATGGCCACAGACAGACGAATGGATAAAGATGTGGTACATATATAAAATGGAATATTACTCAGCCATAAAAAGGAATGAAACTGGGTCATTTGTAGAGAAGTTGATGGATCTAGAGACTGTCATACAGAGTGAAGTAAGCCAGAAAGAAAAAAACAAATATTGTATATTAATGCCTATATGTGGAACCTAGAAAAATGGTAGAGATGAACTGGTTTGCAGGGCAGAAATAGAGACACAGAGGTAGAGAACAAACGTATGGACACAAAGTGGGGGAAGCCATGGGGTGGTGGTGGTGGGATGAGTTGGGAGATTAGGATTGACCTGTATACATGTCTATGCATAAAATAGATAACTAATAATAACCTACTGAATGAAAAAATAACTAAAATTAAATTTCAAAATTTTAAAAAATAAAATGTAAAAATAAAACTGAAAAAAAGTTCTTCCATTCACACTGATGTATTTATACGAATGAATTATTTCCATGCTTATATCTATAAATACATAAATGAGGAATAAAATCTAACTTGACCCAAAAAAGAAAAAAAAAAAAACTGAACCTAACAGTTATACAGAGGAAAACACTACCAAGGCACTTGCTCCAGTGGTAAACAATTCTGAAATTGGTCAGAGGTGGGGAATCATCTCCCATACAGCCAGCAGCCCCGCCCGCCCACGCAAGGAGCATCCTCATTGCAAAGCTGGGAGACCGTGCCGAGGCCTCTGTGAGTAAACGTGAGCTGAGCCCCAGGCCAGATGCTGCTGAACTGTTCCCACCCTTCCCAGGTGAAACACCTGAATATGTACAAGGGCTTGAAAGCCTAGAGGAAGGGCCGTGGAGCCACACCAGCGACAGCACGCAGGCCAACTTGGTGCCTGCAGGTCAGCCAGGATGGTACTGGCCACGGGCGCTCTTCTGGAAGCTTTCTATTGCCCTGCCTGAGATACCCCTCCTGTCCCGGCCCCCACTCCTTTTTTTCCTTCCTCACCTCAGCCCGGAGAGATATTCCAGTGGAAGTTATGGGTGACACATCCTCTTCTTTACAGGTGGCAGCCTGGCAACTCCTGCCGAAAGTCCAGCAGAGCCCCACTCACACCGGGCCACCCACAAAGCCGTGGACCCTCACACCCTCCCACGAGCACAGCCCCGAGACTGCTGACGGGGCAGAGAATATGGAGTAAGGCACAGCTGCAGGGGCTATTGATGCCTGGAGTGCTGTTTATATTGACCTCAACCCAGGCAACCCTGGGGAGGGCTTGCCGGCAGGGTCAGGCTGCCCAGGTCAGCTAATCCTCAGCCCTCAGGGAATCACATTGCAGAATATGGACCTCGCTAAGACAGAATATTCGCCAAGGAAAAAAAGGACACAATGCCATTTGCAGCACCGTAGATGAGTCTCGAGGTAATCACGTGACTTGGAGTAAGTCAGAAAGTGAAAGACACATATCATATCATATCACTTATAAGTGTTACCTATAAATTGATACCAGGGCAGATATTTCCACGGAGAAGGGCAATCACAGATTCATTAAACAAACTTATGGTTCACCAAAGGAAAGGTGTGAGGATTGAATTCATTACGATATTGGGGTTAACAGACATATACAAACACAGTAGACGTATATAATCACCAAAGACCTACGGAGTACCAAGAGAAGACTACTCAACATTCTGTCATAACGTACATGGGAAAAGGATCCCAGGAAGAACAGACATATGTATATGTGTAAAAGAACCACCTCTTGCACACCTACAACAAGCTAAACGTTGTACTCAAACTTGCTGTAATAAAAAATAAAAAATTAAATTAAAAACACGAACAAGAAGTAGTGAGACAAACTTGAGGGTCTTTCTCCTGGCACATTCCGTTCTACATTCCAATCTAGAACACGACTTCCATTGAGGCTCTGCTGCCCTAGTAACCAGATTTGGTAAGGGAGAACTGCTGCCACCTTGTGGCCGTTTCACACAACTGCAGGTTTAATGCCAGCGCTAATGGTCAGTGGATATTCCAAATCATTACAGGCCTGTAAATGACACCTGCCCTGAAAACAAATCCTGGGGTCATATATCGACCAAAAAATTCAAAAGACGTCCATATTTCAAAACGACAGTTTCAAGAGGCATATTTCACGCACATTAGTGTTCTGCTTCTTTTGCTTTCTTTCTTTCTTTGTTAAAAAAAACGGGAATGGAGAAAGGCAACCCTCAGAATGGGCGAAAACGTTCACAAACGAATCAATGGACAAAGGTTTAATCTCCAATATATATAAACAGCTCATGCAGCTTAATATTAATAAAACAAACAACCCAATACAAAAATGGGCAGAAGATCTAAAGAGACGTTTCTTCAAAGAAGACACAGAGATGGCCAAGACGCACATGAAAAGCTGCTCAACATCACTAATTATTAGAGAAATGCAAATCAAAACTACAATGAGGTAAGACCTCACACCTGTTAGAATCGGCATCATCAGATAATCTACAATCAACAAATTCTGGGGACGGTGTGGACAAAAGGAAACCTCTGCCACTATTGGTGGGAATGTAAATTGATACAGTCACTATGGAGAACAGTATGGAGGTTCCTTTAAAAAACTAAAAAGAGAATTACCATAGGATCCAGCAATCCCACTTCTGGGCATATACCCAGAGAAAACCATAAATCACAAAGACACATTCACCACAATGTTCATTGCAGCACTATTTACAATAGCCAGGTAATGGAAGCAACCTAAATGCCCACAGACAGACGAATGGATAAAGATGTGGTACATATACAAAATGGAATATTACTCAGCCATAAAACGGAATGAAACTGGGTCATTTGTAGAGAAGTTGACGGATCTAGAGACTGTCATACAGAGTGAAGTAAGCCAGAAAGAGAAAAACAAATATTGTATATTAATGCCTATATGTGGAACCTAGAAAATTGGTAGAGATGAACTGGTTTGCAGGGCAGAAATAGAGACACAGAGGTAGAGAACAAACGTATGGACACAAAGTGGGGGAAGCCATGGGGTGGTGGTGGTGGGATGAGTTGGGAGATTAGGATTGACCTGTATACATGTCTATGCATAAAATAGATAACTAATAATAACCTACTGTATAAAAAATAACTAAAATTAAATTTCAAAATTTAAAAAAATAAAATGTAAAAATAAAACAGAAAAAAAGTTCTTCCATTCACACTGATGTATTTATACGAATGAATTATTTCCATGCTTATATCTATAAATACATAAATGAGGAATAAAATCTAACTTGAACCAAAAAAGAAAAAAAAAACTGAACCTAACAGTTATACAGAGGAAAACACTACCAAGGCACTTGCTCCAGTGGTAAACAATTCTGAAATTGGTCAGAGGTGGGGAATCATCTCCCATACAGCCAGCAGCCCCGCCCGCCCACGCAAGGAGCATCCTCATTGCAAAGCTGGGAGACCGTGCCGAGGCCTCTGTGAGTAAACGTGAGCTGAGCCCCAGGCCAGATGCTGCTGAACTGTTCCCACCCTTCCCAGGTGAAACACCTGAATATGTACAAGGGCTTGAAAGCCTAGAGGAAGGGCCGTAGAGCCACACCAGCGACAGCACGCAGACCAACTTGGTGCCTGCAGGTCAGCCCGGATGGTACTGGCCACGGGCGCTCTTCTGGAAGCTTTCTATTGCCCTGCCTGAGATACCCCTCCTGTCCCGGCCCCCACTCCTTTTTTTCCTTCCTCACCTCAGCCCGGAGAGATATTCCAGTGGAAGTTATGGGTGACACATCCTCTTCTTTACAGGTGGCAGCCTGGCAACTCCTGCCGAAAGTCCAGCAGAGCCCCACTCACACCGGGCCACCCACAAAGCCGTGGACCCTCACACCCTCCCACCAGCACAGCCCCGAGACTGCTGACGGGGCAGAGAATATGGAGTAAGGCACAGCTGCAGGGGCTATTGCTGCCTGGAGTGCTGTTTATATTGACCTCAACCCAGGCACACCTGGGGAGGGCTTGCCGGCAGGGTCAGGCTGCCCAGGTCAGCTAATCCTCAGCCCTCAGGGAATCACATTGCAGAAAATGGACCTCGCTAAGACAGAATATTCGCCAAGGAGAAAAAGGACACAATGCCATTTGCAGCACCGTAGATGAGTCTCGAGGTAATCACGTGACTTGGAGTAAGTCAGAAAGTGAAAGACACATATCATATCATATCACTTATAGGTGTTACCTATAAATTGATACCAGGGCAGATATTTCCACGGAGAAGGGCAATCACAGATTCATTAAACAAACTTATGGTTCACCAAAGGAAAGGTGTGAGGATTGAATTCATTACGATATTGGGGTTAACAGACAGATACAAACACAGTAGACGTATATAATCACCAAAGACCTACGGAGTACCAAGAGAAGACTACTCAACATTCTGTCATAACGTACATGGGAAAAGGATCCCAGGAAGAACAGACATATGTATATGTGTAAAAGAACCACCTCTTGCACACCTACAACAAGCTAAACGTTGTACTCAAACTTGCTGTAATAAAAAATAAAAAATAAAATTAAAAACACGAACAAGAAGTAGTGAGACAAACTTGAGGGGCTTTCTCCTGGCACATTCCGTTCTACATTCCAATCTAGAACACGACTTCCATTGAGGCTCTGCTGCCCTAGTAACCAGATTTGGTAAGGGAGAACTGCTGCCACCTTGTGGCCGTTTCACACAACTGCAGGTTTAATGCCAGCGCTAATGGTCAGTGGATATTCCAAATCATTACAGGCCTGTAAATGACACCTGCCCTGAAAACAAATCCTGGGGTCATATATCGACCAAAAAATTCAAAAGACGTCCATATTTCAAAACGACAGTTTCAAGAGGCATATTTCACGCACATTAGTGTTCTGCTTCTTTTGCTTTCTTTCTTTCTTTGTTAAAAAAAACGGGAATGGAAAAAGGCAACCCTCAGAATGGGCGAAAACGTTCACAAACGAATCAATGGACAAAGGTTTAATCTCCAATATATATAAACAGCTCATGCAGCTTAATATTAATAAAACAAACAACCCAATACAAAAATGGGCAGAAGATCTAAAGAGACGTTTCTTCAAAGAAGACACAGAGATGGCCAAGACGCACATGAAAAGCTGCTCAACATCACTAATTATTAGAGAAATGCAAATCAAAACTACAATGAGGTAAGACCTCACACCTGTTAGAATCGGCATCATCAGATAATCTATAATCAACAAATTCTGGGGAGGGTGTGGACAAAAGGAACCCTCTTCCGCTATTGGTGGGAATGTAAATTGATACAGTCACTATGGAGAACAGTATGGAGGTTCCTTTAAAAAACTAAAAAGAGAATTACCATAGGATCCAGCAATCCCACTTCTGGGCATATACCCAGAGAAAACCATAAATCACAAAGACACATTCACCACAATGTTCATTGCAGCACTATTTACAATAGCCAGGTAATGGAAGCAACCTAAATGCCCACAGACAGACGAATGGATAAAGATGTGGTACATATACAAAATGGAATATTACTCAGCCATAAAAAGGAATGAAACTGGGTCATTTGTAGAGAAGTTGATGGATCTAGAGACTGTCATACAGAGTGAAGTAAGTCAGAAAGAGAAAAACAAATATTGTATATTAATGCCTATATGTGGAACCTAGAAAAATGGTAGAGATGAACTGGTTTGCAGGGCAGAAATAGAGACACAGAGGTAGAGAACAAACGTATGGACACAAATTGGGGGAAGCCATGGGGTGGTGGTGGTGGGATGAGTTGGGAGATTAGGATTGACCTGTATACATGTCTATGCATAAAATAGATAACTAAAAATAACCTACTGTATAAAAAAAATAACTAAAATTAAATTTCAAAATTTTAAAAAATAAAATGTAAAAATAAAACAGAAAAAAAGTTCTTCCATTCACACTGATGTATTTATACGAATGAATTATTTCCATGCTTATATCTATAAATACATAAATGAGGAATAAAATCTAACTTGAACCAAAAAAGAAAAAAAAAACTGAACCTAAGAATTATACAGAGGAAAACACTACCAAGGCACTTGCTCCAGTGGTAAACAATTCTGAAATTGGTCAGAGGTGGGGAATCATCTCCCATACAGCCAGCAGCCCCGCCCGCCCACGCAAGGAGCATCCTCATTGCAAAGCTGGGAGACCGTGCCGAGGCCTCTGTGAGTAAACGTGAGCTGAGCCCCAGGCCAGATGCTGCTGAACTGTTCCCACCCTTCCCAGGTGAAACACCTGAATATGTACAAGGGCTTGAAAGCCTAGAGGAAGGGCCGTGGAGCCACACCAGCGACAGCACGCAGGCCAACTTGGTGCCTGCAGGTCAGCCAGGATGGTACTGGCCACGGGCACTCCTCTGGAAGCTTTCTATTGCCCTGCCTGAGATACCCCTCCTGTCCCGGCCCCCACTCCTTTTTTTCCTTCCTCACCTCAGCCCGGAGAGATATTCCAGTGGAAGTTATGGGTGACACATGCTCTTCTTTACAGGTGGCAGCCTGGCAACTCCTGCCGAAAGTCCAGCAGAGCCCCACTCACACCGGGCCACCCACAAAGCCGTGGACCCTCACACCCTCCCACCAGCACAGCCCCGAGACTGCTGACGGGGCAGAGAATATGGAGTCAGGCACAGCTGCAGGGGCTATTGCTGCCTGGAGTGCTGTTTATATTGACCTCAACCCAGGCACACCTGGGGAGGGCTTGCCGGCAGGGTCAGGCTGCCCAGGTCAGCTAATCCTCAGCCCTCAGGGAATCACATTGCAGAATATGGACCTCGCTAAGACAGAATATTCGCCAAGGAAAAAAAGGACACAATGCCATTTGCAGCACTGTAGATGAGTCTCGAGGTAATCACGTGACTTGGAGTAAGTCAGAAAGTGAAAGACACATATCATATCATATCACTTATAGGTGTTACCTCTAAATTGATACCAGGGCAGATATTTCCATGGAGAAGGGCAATCACAGATTCATTAAACAAACTTATGCTTCACCAAAGGAAAGGTGTGAGGATTGAATTCATTACGATATTGGGGTTAACAGACATATACAAACACAGTAGACGTAATCACCAAAGACCTACGGAGTACCAAGAGAAGACTACTCAACATTCTGTCATAACGTACATGGGAAAAGGATCCCAGGAAGAACAGACATATGTATATGTGTAAAAGAACCACCTCTTGCACACCTACAACAAGCTAAACGTTGTACTCAAACTTGCTGGAATAAAAAATAAAAAATTAAATTAAAAACACGAACAAGAAGTAGTGAGACAAACTTGAGGGGCTTTCTCCTGGCACATTCCGTTCTACATTCCAATCTAGAACACGACTTCCATTGAGGCTCTGCTGCCCTAGTAACCAGATTTGGTAAGGGAGAACTGCTGCCACCTTGTGGCCGTTTCACACAACTGCAGGTTTAATGCCAGCGCTAATGGTCAGTGGATATTCCAAATCATTACAGGCCTGTAAATGACACCTGCCCTGAAAACAAATCCTGGGGTCATATATCGACCAAAAAATTCAAAAGACGTCCATATTTCAAAACGACAGTTTCAAGAGGCATATTTCACGCACATTAGTGTTCTGCTTCTTTTGCTTTCTTTCTTTCTTTGTTAAAAAAAACGGGAATGGAAAAAGGCAACCCTCAGAATGGGCGAAAACGTTCACAAACGAATCAATGGACAAAGGTTTAATCTCCAATATATATAAACAGCTCATGCAGCTTAATATTAATAAAACAAACAACCCAATACAAAAATGGGCAGAAGATCTAAAGAGACGTTTCTTCAAAGAAGACACAGAGATGGCCAAGACGCACATGAAAAGCTGCTCAACATCACTAATTATTAGAGAAATGCAAATCAAAACTACAATGAGGTAAGACCTCACACCTGTTAGAATCGGCATCATCAGATAATCTATAATCAACAAATTCTGGGGAGGGTGTGGACAAAAGGAACCCTCTTCCGCTATTGGTGGGAATGTAAATTGATACAGTCACTATGGAGAACAGTATGGAGGTTCCTTTAAAAAACTAAAAAGAGAATTACCATAGGATCCAGCAATCCCACTTCTGGGCATATACCCAGAGAAAACCATAAATCACAAAGACACATTCACCACAATGTTCATTGCAGCACTATTTACAATAGCCAGGTAATGGAAGCAACCTAAATGCCCACAGACAGACGAATGGATAAAGATGTGGTACATATACAAAATGGAATATTACTCAGCCATAAAAAGGAATGAAACTGGGTCATTTGTAGAGAAGTTGATGGATCTAGAGACTGTCATACAGAGTGAAGTAAGTCAGAAAGAGAAAAACAAATATTGTATATTAATGCCTATATGTGGAACCTAGAAAAATGGTAGAGATGAACTGGTTTGCAGGGCAGAAATAGAGACACAGAGGTAGAGAACAAACGTATGGACACAAATTGGGGGAAGCCATGGGGTGGTGGTGGTGGGATGAGTTGGGAGATTAGGATTGACCTGTATACATGTCTATGCATAAAATAGATAACTAAAAATAACCTACTGTATAAAAAAAATAACTAAAATTAAATTTCAAAATTTTAAAAAATAAAATGTAAAAATAAAACAGAAAAAAAGTTCTTCCATTCACACTGATGTATTTATACGAATGAATTATTTCCATGCTTATATCTATAAATACATAAATGAGGAATAAAATCTAACTTGAACCAAAAAAGAAAAAAAAAACTGAACCTAAGAATTATACAGAGGAAAACACTACCAAGGCACTTGCTCCAGTGGTAAACAATTCTGAAATTGGTCAGAGGTGGGGAATCATCTCCCATACAGCCAGCAGCCCCGCCCGCCCACGCAAGGAGCATCCTCATTGCAAAGCTGGGAGACCGTGCCGAGGCCTCTGTGAGTAAACGTGAGCTGAGCCCCAGGCCAGATGCTGCTGAACTGTTCCCACCCTTCCCAGGTGAAACACCTGAATATGTACAAGGGCTTGAAAGCCTAGAGGAAGGGCCGTGGAGCCACACCAGCGACAGCACGCAGGCCAACTTGGTGCCTGCAGGTCAGCCAGGATGGTACTGGCCACGGGCACTCCTCTGGAAGCTTTCTATTGCCCTGCCTGAGATACCCCTCCTGTCCCGGCCCCCACTCCTTTTTTTCCTTCCTCACCTCAGCCCGGAGAGATATTCCAGTGGAAGTTATGGGTGACACATGCTCTTCTTTACAGGTGGCAGCCTGGCAACTCCTGCCGAAAGTCCAGCAGAGCCCCACTCACACCGGGCCACCCACAAAGCCGTGGACCCTCACACCCTCCCACCAGCACAGCCCCGAGACTGCTGACGGGGCAGAGAATATGGAGTCAGGCACAGCTGCAGGGGCTATTGCTGCCTGGAGTGCTGTTTATATTGACCTCAACCCAGGCACACCTGGGGAGGGCTTGCCGGCAGGGTCAGGCTGCCCAGGTCAGCTAATCCTCAGCCCTCAGGGAATCACATTGCAGAATATGGACCTCGCTAAGACAGAATATTCGCCAAGGAAAAAAAGGACACAATGCCATTTGCAGCACTGTAGATGAGTCTCGAGGTAATCACGTGACTTGGAGTAAGTCAGAAAGTGAAAGACACATATCATATCATATCACTTATAGGTGTTACCTCTAAATTGATACCAGGGCAGATATTTCCATGGAGAAGGGCAATCACAGATTCATTAAACAAACTTATGCTTCACCAAAGGAAAGGTGTGAGGATTGAATTCATTACGATATTGGGGTTAACAGACATATACAAACACAGTAGACGTAATCACCAAAGACCTACGGAGTACCAAGAGAAGACTACTCAACATTCTGTCATAACGTACATGGGAAAAGGATCCCAGGAAGAACAGACATATGTATATGTGTAAAAGAACCACCTCTTGCACACCTACAACAAGCTAAACGTTGTACTCAAACTTGCTGGAATAAAAAATAAAAAATTAAATTAAAAACACGAACAAGAAGTAGTGAGACAAACTTGAGGGGCTTTCTCCTGGCACATTCCGTTCTACATTCCAATCTAGAACACGACTTCCATTGAGGCTCTGCTGCCCTAGTAACCAGATTTGGTAAGGGAGAACTGCTGCCACCTTGTGGCCGTTTCACACAACTGCAGGTTTAATGCCAGCGCTAATGGTCAGTGGATATTCCAAATCATTACAGGCCTGTAAATGACACCTGCCCTGAAAACAAATCCTGGGGTCATATATCGACCAAAAAATTCAAAAGACGTCCATATTTCAAAACGACAGTTTCAAGAGGCATATTTCACGCACATTAGTGTTCTGCTTCTTTTGCTTTCTTTCTTTCTTTGTTAAAAAAACGGGAATGGAGAAAGGCAACCCTCAGAATGGGCGAAAACGTTCACAAACGAATCAATGGACAAAGGTTTAATCTCCAATATATATAAACAGCTCATGCAGCTTAATATTAATAAAACAAACAACCCAATACAAAAATGGGCAGAAGATCTAAAGAGACGTTTCTTCAAAGAAGACACATAGATGGCCAAGACGCACATGAAAAGCTGCTCAACATCACTAATTATTAGAGAAATGCAAATCAAAACTACAATGAGGTAAGACCTCACACCTGTTAGAATCGGCATCATCAGATAATCTACAATCAACAAATTCTGGGGACGGTGTGGACAAAAGGAACCCTCTTCCGCTATTGGTGGGAATGTAAATTGATACAGTCACTATGGAGAACAGTATGGA
>NW_027671311.1:0-41047 GCF_964165515.1 Mesoplodon bidens | reverse complement strand
CAACGGCTTAAGGTAAGGTGTAGGGCTGGTGGTGGGTTTCTCTTCCGGGCTAGGGTTAGGGTTAGGGAACGGCAAGGCTTAGGGCACAGGTGAGGGTACAGAAACGTGGGAGGGTCGGGCTACGTGCTGACGCACGGGTCAGTGCCAGGGTACGGGCCAGGATTAGGCAACGGCGTAGGATAAAGTGTAGGGCTGGTGGTGGATTTGCATTCGGGGCTAGGGTTAGGGTTAGGGAACGGCAAGGCTTAGGGCACAGGTGAGGGTACGGAAACGTGGGAGGGTCAGGCTACATGCTGACGCACAGGTCAGTGCCAGCGTACAGGTCAGGAGTATGGTACGGCGTAAGGTACCGTGTAGGGCTGGTGGTGGGTTTCTATTCCGGGCTAGGGTTAGGGTTAGCGAACGGCAAGGCTTAGGGCACAGGTGAGGGCACGGAAACGTGGGAGAGTCAGGCTATGTGCTGACGCACGGGTCAGTGCCAGCGTACGGGTCAGGAGTAGGGTATGGCGTAAGGTAAGGTGTAGGGCTGGTGGTGGGTTTCTATTCCGGGCTAGGGTTAGGGTTAGGGAACGGCAAGGCTTAGGGCACAGGTGAGGGTACAGATACGTGGGAGGGTCGGGCTACGTGCTGACGCACGGGTCAGTGCCAGCGTACGGGCCAGGAGTAGGCAACGGCGTAGGATAAAGTGTAGGGCTGGTGGTTGATTTCCGTTCCGGGCTAGTGTTAGGGTTAGGGAACGGCAAGGCTTAGGGCACAGGTGAGGTTACGGAAACGTGGGAGGGTCAGGCTACGTGCTGACGCTCGGGTCAGTGCCAGCGTACGGGCCAGGAGTAAGCAACGGCGTAAGGTAAGGTGTAGGGCTGGTGGTTGATTTCCGTTCCGGGCTAGTGTTAGGGTTAGGGAACGGCAAGGCTTAGGGCACAGGTGAGGGTACGGAAACGTGGGAGGGTCAGGCTACGTGCTGACGCACGTGTCAGTGCCAGCGTACGGGTCAGGAGTAGGGTACGGCGTAAGGTAAGGTGTAGGGCTGGTGGTGGGTTTCTATTCCGGGCTAGGGTTAGGGTTAGGGAACGGCAAGGCATAGGGCACAGGTGAGGGTACGGAAACGTGGGAGGGTCAGTCTACGTGCTGACGCACGGGTCAGTGCCAGCGTAAGGGTCAGGAGTAGGTTATGGCGTAAGGTAAGGTGTAGGGCTGGTGGTGGGTTTCTATTCCGGGCTAGGGTTAGGGTTAGGGA
Organism: Mesoplodon bidens; assembly: GCF_964165515.1. Taxonomy (NCBI): domain Eukaryota; kingdom Metazoa; phylum Chordata; class Mammalia; order Artiodactyla; family Ziphiidae; genus Mesoplodon; species Mesoplodon bidens. The sequence continues at coordinate 39,810 of NW_027671311.1, read as the reverse complement.
ACGGCAAGGCTTAGGGCACAGGTGAGGGTAACGGAAACGTGGGAGGGTCAGGCTACGTGCTGACGCACGGGTCAGTGCCAGCGTACGGGTCAGGAGTAGGTTATGGCGTAAGGTAAGGTGTAGGGCTGGTGGTGGGTTTCTATTCCGGGCTAGGGTTAGGGTTTAGGGAACGGCAAGGCTTAGGGCACAGGTCAGGGTACGGAAACGCGGGAGGGTAAGGCTACGTGCTGATGAACGGGTCAGTGCCAGAGTACAGGCCAGGAGTAGGCAACGGCGTAGGGTAAGGTGTAGGGCTGGTGGTTGGTTTCCGTTCCAGGCTAGGGTTAGGGTTAGGGAACGGCAAGGCTTAGGGCACAGGGGAGGGTACGGAAACGTGGGAGGGTCGGGCTACGTGCTGATTCACGGGTCCGTGCCAGCGTTCGGGCCAGGAGTGGGCAACGGCGTAAGGTAAGGTGTAGGGCTTGTGGTTGATTTCCGTTCCGGGATAGGGTTAGGGTTATGGATCGGCAAGGCTTAGGGCACAGGTGAGGGTATGGAAACGTGGGAGGGTCGGGCTACGTACAGACGCACGGGTCAGTGCCAGCGTACGGGCCAGGAGTAGGCAACGGCGTAGGATAAAGTGTACGGCTGGTGGTGGATTTGCGTTCTGGGCTAGGGTTAGGGTTAGGGAACGGCAAGGCTTAGGGCACAGGTGAGGGTACGGAAACGTGGGAGGGTCGGGCTACGTGCTGACGCACGGGTCAGTGCCAGCGTACGGGCCAGGAGTAGGCAACGGCTTAAGGTAAGGTGTAGGGCTGGTGGTGGGTTTCTATTCCGGGCTAGGGTTAGGGTTAGGGAACGGCAAGGCTTAGGGCACAGGTGAGGGTACAGAAACGTGGGAGGGTCGGGCTACGTGCTGACGCACGGGTCAGTGCCAGCGTACGGGCCAGGAGTAGGCAACGGCGTAGGATAAAGTGTAGGGCTGGTGGTGGATTTGCGTTCGGGGCTAGGGTTAGGGTTAGGGAACGGCAAGGCTTAGGGCACAGGTGAGGGTACGGAAACGTGGGAGGGTCAGGCTACGTGCTGACGCACAGGTCAGTGCCAGCGTACAGGTCAGGAGTAGGGTACGGCGTAAGGTAAGGTGTAGGGCTGGTGGTGGGTTTCCATTCCGGGCTAGGGTTAGGGTTAGGGAACGGCAAGGCTTAGGGCACAGGTGAGGGTACGGAAACGTGGGAGGGTCGGGCTACGTGCTGACGCATGGGTCAGTGCCAGCGTACGGGCCAGGAGTAGGCAACGGCGTAGGATAAAGTGTAGGGCTGGTGGTGGATTTGCGTTCCGGGCTAGGGTTAGGGTTAGGGAACGGCATGGCTTAGGGCACAGGTGAGGGTACGGAAACGTGGGAGGGTCAGGCTACGTGCTGACGCACGGTTCAGTGCCAGCGTACGGGCCAGGAATAGGGTACGGCGTAATGTAAGGTGTCAGGCTGGTGGTGGGTTTCCGTTCCGGGCTAGGGTTAGGGTTAGGGAACGGCAAGGCTTAGGGCACAGGTGAATGTACGGAAACGTGGGAGGCTCGTGCTACGTGCTGACGCACGGGTCAGTGCCAGCGTACGGGCCAGGAGTAGGCAACGGCGTAGGATAAAGTGTAGGCTGGTGGTGGATTTGCGTTCTGGGCTAGGGTTAGGGTTAGGGAACGGCAAGGCTTAGGGCACAGGAGAGGGTACGGAAACGCCAGAGTGTAAGGCTACGTGCTGATGCACGGGGCAGTGCCAGAGTACAGGCCAGGAGTAGGCAACGGCGTAGGGTAAGGTGTAGGGCTGGTGGTGGGTTTCCATTCCGGGCTAGGGTTAGGGTTAGGGAACGGCAAGGCTTAGGGCACAGGTGAGGGTACGGAAGCGTGGGAGGGTCAGGCTACGTGCAGACGAACGGGTCAGTGCCAGCGTACGGGTCAGGAGTAGGGTACGGCGTAAGGTAAGGTGTAGGGCTGGTGGTGGGTTTCTATTCCGGGCTAGGGTTAGGGTTAGGGAACGGCAAGGCTTAGGGCACAAGTGAGGGTACGGAAACGTGGGAGGGTCAGGCTACGTGCTGACGCACGGTTCAGTGCCAGCGTACGGGCCAGGAATAGAGTACGGCGTAAGGTAAGGTGTAGGGCTGGTGGTGGGTTTCCATTCCGGGCTAGGGTTAGGGTTAGGGAACGGCAAGGCTTAGGGCACAGCTGAGGGCACGGAAACGTGGGAGGGTCAGGCTACGTGCTGACGCACGTGTCAGTGCCAGCGTACGGGTCAGGAGTAGGGTACTGCGTAAGGTAAGGTTTAGAGCTGGTGGTGGGTTTCTATTCCGGGCTAGGGTTAGGGTTAGGGAACGGCAAGGCTTAGGGCACAGGTCAGGGTACGGAAACGCGGGAGGGTAAGGCTACGTGCTGATGAACGGGTCAGTGCCAGAGTACAGGCCAGGAGGAGGCAACGGCGTAGGGTAAGGTGTAGGGCTGGTGGTGGGTTTCTATTCCGGGCTAGGGTTAGGGTTAGGGAACGGCAAGGCTTAGGGCACAGGTCAGGGTACGGAAACGCGGGAGGGTAAGGCTACGTGCTGACGCTCGGGTCAGTGCCAGCGTATGGGCCAGGAGTAAGCAACGGCGTAAGGTAAGGTGTAGGGCTCGTGGTTGGTTTCCGTTCCAGGCTAGGGTTAGGGTTAGGGAACGGCAAGGCTTAGGGCACAGGTGAGGGTACGGAAACGTGGGAGGGTCGGGCTACGTGCTGACGTACATGTCAGTGCCAGCGTACGGGCCAGGAGTAGGCAACGGCGTAGGATAAAGTGTATGGCTGGTGGTGGATTTGCGTTCCGGGCTAGGGTTAGGGTTAGGGAATGACAAGGCTTAGGGCACAGGTGAGGGTACGGAAACGTGGGAGGGTCAGGCTACGTGCTGACGCACAGGTCAGTGCCAGCGTACAGGTCAGGAGTAGGGTACGGCGTAAGGAAAAGTGTAGGGCTGGTGGTGGGTTTCTATTCCGGGCTAGGGTTAGGGTTAGGGAACGGCAAGGCTTAGGGCACAGGTGAGGGTACGGAAACGTGGGAGGGTCAGGCTACGTGCTGACGCACGTGTCAGTGCCAGCGTACGGGTCAGGAGTAGGGTACTGCGTAAGGTAAGGTGTAGGGCTGGTGGTGGCTTTCTATTCCCGGCTAGGGTTAGGGTTAGGGAACGGCAAGGCTTAGGGCACAGGTGAGGGTACGGAAACGTGGGAGGGTCAGGCTACGTGCTGACGCACGGGTCAGTGCCAGCGTACGGGCCAGGAGTAGGCAACGGCTTAAGGTAAGGTGTAGGGCTGGTGTTGGGTTTCTATTCCGGGCTAGGGTTAGGCTTAGGGAACGGCAAGGCTTAGGGCACAGGTGAGGGTACAGAAACGTGGGAGGGTCGGGCTACGTGCTGACGCACGGGTCAGTGACAGCATACGGGTCAGGAGTAGGCAACGGCGTAGGATAAAGTGTAGGGCTGGTGGAGGGTTTCCATTCCGGGCTAGGGTTAGGGTTAGGGAACGGCAACGCTTAGGGCACTGGTGAGGGTACGGAAACGTGGGAGGGTCAGGCTACGTGCTGACGCACGGGTCAGTGCCAGCGTACGGGCCAGGTGTAGGCAACGGCTTAAGGTAAGGTGTAGGGCTGGAGGTGGGTTTCTATTCCGGGCTAGGGTTAGGGTTAGGGAACGGCAAGGCTTAGGGCACAGGTGAGGGTACAGGAACGTGGGAGGGTCGGGCTACGTGCTGACGCACGGGTCAGTGCCAGCGTACGGGCCAGGAGTAGGCAACGGCGTAGGATAAAGTGTAGGGCTGGTGGTGGATTTGCGTTCGGGGCTAGGGTTAGGGTTAGGGAACGGCAAGGCTTAGGGCACAGGTGAGGGTACGGAAACGTGGGAGGGTCAGGCTACGTGCTGACGCACAGGTCAGTGCCAGCGTACAGGTCAGGAGTAGGGTACGGCGTAAGGTAAGGTGTAGGGCTGGTGGTGGGTTTCTATTCCGGGCTAGGGTTAGGGTTAGGGAACGGCAAGGCATAGGGCACAGGTGAGGGTACGGAAACGTGGGAGGGTCAGTCTACGTGCTGACGCACGGGTCAGTGCCAGCGTACGGGTCAGGAGTAGGTTATGGCATAAGGTAAGGTGTAGGGCTGGTGGTGGGTTTCTATTCCGGGCTAGGGTTAGGGTTAGGGAACGGCAAGGCTTAGGGCACAGGTGAGGGTACGGAAACGTGGGAGGGTCGGGCTACGTGCTGACGCACGGGTCAGTGCCAGCGTACAGGCCAGGAGTAGGCAACGGCGTAGGATAAAGTGTAGGGCTGGTGGTGGATTTGCGTTCCGGGCTAGGGTTAGGGTTAGGGAACGGCATGGCTTAGGGCACAGGTGAGGGTACGGAAACGTGGGAGGGTCAGGCTACGTGCTGACGCACGGTTCTGTGCCAGCGTACGGGCCAGGAATAGGGTACGGCGTAATGTAAGGTGTCAGGCTGGTGGTGGGTTTCCGTTCCGGGCTAGGGTTAGGGTTAGGGAACGGCAAGGCTTAGGGCACAGGTGAAGGTACGGAAACGTGGGAGGCTCGTGCTACGTGCTGACGCACGGGTCAGTGCCAGCGTACGGGCCAGGAGTAGGCAACGGCGTAGGATAAAGTGTAGGCTGGTGGTGGATTTGCGTTCTGGGCTAGGGTTAGGGTTAGGGAACGGCAAGGCTTAGGGCACAGGTGAGGGTACGGAAACGCCAGAGTGTAAGGCTACGTGCTGATGCACGGGGCAGTGCCAGAGTACAGGCCAGGAGTAGGCAACGGCGTAGGGTAAGGTTTAGGGCTGGTGGTGGATTTGCGTTCGGGGCTAGGGTTAGGGTTAGGGAACGGCAAGGCTTAGGGCACAGGTGAGGGTACGGAAACGTGGGAGGGTCAGGCTACGTGCTGACGCACGGGTCAGTGCCAGCGTACGGGCCAGGTGTAGGCAACGGCGTAAGGTAAGGTGTAGGGCTGGTGGTTGTTTTCCGTTCCAGGCTAGGGTTAGGGTTAGGGAACGGCAAGGCTTAGGGCACAGGTGAGGGTACGGAAACGTGGGAGGGTCGTGCTACGTGCTGATGCACGGGTCAGTGCCAGCGTACTGGCCAGGAGTAGGCAACGGCGTAGGATAAAGTGTAGGGCTGGTGGTGGATTTGCGTTCCGGGCTAGGGTTAGGGTTAGGGAACGGCAAGGCTTAGGGCACAGGTGAGGGTACGGAAGCGTGGGAGGGTCAGGCTACGTGCAGACGAACGGGTCAGTGCCAGCGTATGGGTCAGGAGTAGGGTACGGCGTAAGGTAAGGTGTAGGGCTGGTGGTGGGTTTCTATTCCGGGCTAGGGTTAGGGTTAGGGAACGGCAAGGCTTAGGGCACAAGTGAGGGTACAGAAACGTGGGAGGGTCAGGCTACGTGCTGACGCACTGGTCAGTGCCAACGTACGGGCCAGGAGTAGGGTACGGCGTAAGGTAAGGTGTAGGGCTTGTGGTTGATTTCCGTTCCAGGCTAGGGTTAGGGTTAGGGAACGGCAAGGCTTAGGGCAAAGGAGAGGGTACGGAAACGTGGGAGGGTCAGGCTACGTGCTGACGCACGCGTCAGTGCCAGCGTACGGGCCAGGAGTAGGCAACGGCTTAAGGTAAGGTGTAGGGCTGGTGGTGGGTTTCTATTCCGGGCTAGGGTTAGGGTTAGGGAACGGCAAGGCTTAGGGCACAGGTGAGGGTACAGAAACGTGGGAGGTTCGGGCTACGTGCTGACGCACGGGTCAGTGCCAGCGTACGGGCCAGGAGTAGGCAACGGCTTAAGGTAAGGTGTAGGGCTGGTGGTGGGTTTCTCTTCCGGGCTAGGGTTAGGGTTAGGGAACGGCAAGGCTTAGGGCACAGGTGAGGGTACAGAAACGTGGGAGGGTCGGGCTACGTGCTGACGCACGGGTCAGTGCCAGGGTACGGGCCAGGATTAGGCAACGGCGTAGGATAAAGTGTAGGGCTGGTGGTGGATTTGCATTCGGGGCTAGGGTTAGGGTTAGGGAACGGCAAGGCTTAGGGCACAGGTGAGGGTACGGAAACGTGGGAGGGTCAGGCTACATGCTGACGCACAGGTCAGTGCCAGCGTACAGGTCAGGAGTATGGTACGGCGTAAGGTACCGTGTAGGGCTGGTGGTGGGTTTCTATTCCGGGCTAGGGTTAGGGTTAGCGAACGGCAAGGCTTAGGGCACAGGTGAGGGCACGGAAACGTGGGAGAGTCAGGCTATGTGCTGACGCACGGGTCAGTGCCAGCGTACGGGTCAGGAGTAGGGTATGGCGTAAGGTAAGGTGTAGGGCTGGTGGTGGGTTTCTATTCCGGGCTAGGGTTAGGGTTAGGGAACGGCAAGGCTTAGGGCACAGGTGAGGGTACAGATACGTGGGAGGGTCGGGCTACGTGCTGACGCACGGGTCAGTGCCAGCGTACGGGCCAGGAGTAGGCAACGGCGTAGGATAAAGTGTAGGGCTGGTGGTTGATTTCCGTTCCGGGCTAGTGTTAGGGTTAGGGAACGGCAAGGCTTAGGGCACAGGTGAGGTTACGGAATCGTGGGAGGGTCAGGCTACGTGCTGACGCTCGGGTCAGTGCCAGCGTACGGGCCAGGAGTAAGCAACGGCGTAAGGTAAGGTGTAGGGCTGGTGGTTGATTTCCGTTCCGGGCTAGTGTTAGGGTTAGGGAACGGCAAGGCTTAGGGCACAGGTGAGGGTACGGAAACGTGGGAGGGTCAGGCTACGTGCTGACGCACGTGTCAGTGCCAGCGTACGGGTCAGGAGTAGGGTACGGCGTAAGGTAAGGTGTAGGGCTGGTGGTGGGTTTCTATTCCGGGCTAGGGTTAGGGTTAGGGAACGGCAAGGCATAGGGCACAGGTGAGGGTACGGAAACGTGGGAGGGTCAGTCTACGTGCTGACGCACGGGTCAGTGCCAGCGTAAGGGTCAGGAGTAGGTTATGGCGTAAGGTAAGGTGTAGGGCTGGTGGTGGGTTTCTATTCCGGGCTAGGGTTAGGGTTAGGGAACGGCAAGGCTTAGGGCACAGGTGAGGGTACGGAAACGTGGGAGGGTCAGGCTACGTGCTGACGCACGGGTCAGTGCCAGCGTACGGGTCAGGAGTAGGTTATGGCGTAAGGTAAGGTGTAGGGCTGGTGGTGGGTTTCTATTCCGGGCTAGGGTTAGGGTTAGGGAACGGCAAGGCTTAGGGCACAGGTCAGGGTACGGAAACGCGGGAGGGTAAGGCTACGTGCTGATGAACGGGTCAGTGCCAGAGTACAGGCCAGGAGTAGGCAACGGCGTAGGGTAAGGTGTAGGGCTGTTGGTTGGTTTCCGTTCCAGGCTAGGGTTAGGGTTAGGGAACGGCAAGGCTTAGGGCACAGGGGAGGGTACGGAAACGTGGGAGGGTCGGGCTACGTGCTGATTCACGGGTCCGTGCCAGCGTTCGGGCCAGGAGTGGGCAACGGCGTAAGGTAAGGTGTAGGGCTTGTGGTTGATTTCCGTTCCGGGATAGGGTTAGGGTTATGGATCGGCAAGGCTTAGGGCACAGGTGAGGGTATGGAAACGTGGGAGGGTCGGGCTACGTACAGACGCACGGGTCAGTGCCAGCGTACGGGCCAGGAGTAGGCAACGGCGTAGGATAAAGTGTACGGCTGGTGGTGGATTTGCGTTCTGGGCTAGGGTTAGGGTTAGGGAACGGCAAGGCTTAGGGCACAGGTGAGGGTACGGAAACGTGGGAGGGTCGGGCTACGTGCTGACGCACGGGTCAGTGCCAGCGTACGGGCCAGGAGTAGGCAACGGCTTAAGGTAAGGTGTAGGGCTGGTGGTGGGTTTCTATTCCGGGCTAGGGTTAGGGTTAGGGAACGGCAAGGCTTAGGGCACAGGTGAGGGTACAGAAACGTGGGAGGGTCGGGCTACGTGCTGACGCACGGGTCAGTGCCAGCGTACGGGCCAGGAGTAGGCAACGGCGTAGGATAAAGTGTAGGGCTGGTGGTGGATTTGCGTTCGGGGCTAGGGTTAGGGTTAGGGAACGGCAAGGCTTAGGGCACAGGTGAGGGTACGGAAACGTGGGAGGGTCAGGCTACGTGCTGACGCACAGGTCAGTGCCAGCGTACAGGTCAGGAGTAGGGTACGGCGTAAGGTAAGGTGTAGGGCTGGTGGTGGGTTTCCATTCCGGGCTAGGGTTAGGGTTAGGGAACGGCAAGGCTTAGGGCACAGGTGAGGGTACGGAAACGTGGGAGGGTCGGGCTACGTGCTGACGCATGGGTCAGTGCCAGCGTACGGGCCAGGAGTAGGCAACGGCGTAGGATAAAGTGTAGGGCTGGTGGTGGATTTGCGTTCCGGGCTAGGGTTAGGGTTAGGGAACGGCATGGCTTAGGGCACAGGTGAGGGTACGGAAACGTGGGAGGGTCAGGCTACGTGCTGACGCACGGTTCAGTGCCAGCGTACGGGCCAGGAATAGGGTACGGCGTAATGTAAGGTGTCAGGCTGGTGGTGGGTTTCCGTTCCGGGCTAGGGTTAGGGTTAGGGAACGGCAAGGCTTAGGGCACAGGTGAATGTACGGAAACGTGGGAGGCTCGTGCTACGTGCTGACGCACGGGTCAGTGCCAGCGTACGGGCCAGGAGTAGGCAACGGCGTAGGATAAAGTGTAGGCTGGTGGTGGATTTGCGTTCTGGGCTAGGGTTAGGGTTAGGGAACGGCAAGGCTTAGGGCACAGGAGAGGGTACGGAAACGCCAGAGTGTAAGGCTACGTGCTGATGCACGGGGCAGTGCCAGAGTACAGGCCAGGAGTAGGCAACGGCGTAGGGTAAGGTGTAGGGCTGGTGTTGGGTTTCCATTCCGGGCTAGGGTTAGGGTTAGGGAACGGCAAGGCTTAGGGCACAGGTGAGGGTACGGAAGCGTGGGAGGGTCAGGCTACGTGCAGACGAACGGGTCAGTGCCAGCGTACGGGTCAGGAGTAGGGTACGGCGTAAGGTAAGGTGTAGGGCTGGTGGTGGGTTTCTATTCCGGGCTAGGGTTAGGGTTAGGGAACGGCAAGGCTTAGGGCACAAGTGAGGGTACGGAAACGTGGGAGGGTCAGGCTACGTGCTGACGCACGGTTCAGTGCCAGCGTACGGGCCAGGAATAGAGTACGGCGTAAGGTAAGGTGTAGGGCTGGTGGTGGGTTTCCATTCCGGGCTAGGGTTAGGGTTAGGGAACGGCAAGGCTTAGGGCACAGCTGAGGGCACGGAAACGTGGGAGGGTCAGGCTACGTGCTGACGCACGTGTCAGTGCCAGCGTACGGGTCAGGAGTAGGGTACTGCGTAAGGTAAGGTTTAGAGCTGGTGGTGGGTTTCTATTCCGGGCTAGGGTTAGGGTTAGGGAACGGCAAGGCTTAGGGCACAGGTCAGGGTACGGAAACGCGGGAGGGTAAGGCTACGTGCTGATGAACGGGTCAGTGCCAGAGTACAGGCCAGGAGGAGGCAACGGCGTAGGGTAAGGTGTAGGGCTGGTGGTGGGTTTCTATTCCGGGCTAGGGTTAGGGTTAGGGAACGGCAAGGCTTAGGGCACAGGTCAGGGTACGGAAACGCGGGAGGGTAAGGCTACGTGCTGACGCTCGGGTCAGTGCCAGCGTATGGGCCAGGAGTAAGCAACGGCGTAAGGTAAGGTGTAGGGCTCGTGGTTGGTTTCCGTTCCAGGCTAGGGTTAGGGTTAGGGAACGGCAAGGCTTAGGGCACAGGTGAGGGTACGGAAACGTGGGAGGGTCGGGCTACGTGCTGACGTACATGTCAGTGCCAGCGTACGGGCCAGGAGTAGGCAACGGCGTAGGATAAAGTGTATGGCTGGTGGTGGATTTGCGTTCCGGGCTAGGGTTAGGGTTAGGGAATGACAAGGCTTAGGGCACAGGTGAGGGTACGGAAACGTGGGAGGGTCAGGCTACGTGCTGACGCACAGGTCAGTGCCAGCGTACAGGTCAGGAGTAGGGTACGGCGTAAGGAAAAGTGTAGGGCTGGTGGTGGGTTTCTATTCCGGGCTAGGGTTAGGGTTAGGGAACGGCAAGGCTTAGGGCACAGGTGAGGGTACGGAAACGTGGGAGGGTCAGGCTACGTGCTGACGCACGTGTCAGTGCCAGCGTACGGGTCAGGAGTAGGGTACTGCGTAAGGTAAGGTGTAGGGCTGGTGGTGGCTTTCTATTCCCGGCTAGGGTTAGGGTTAGGGAACGGCAAGGCTTAGGGCACAGGTGAGGGTACGGAAACGTGGGAGGGTCAGGCTACGTGCTGACGCACGGGTCAGTGCCAGCGTACGGGCCAGGAGTAGGCAACGGCTTAAGGTAAGGTGTAGGGCTGGTGGTGGGTTTCTATTCCGGGCTAGGGTTAGGGTTAGGGAACGGCAAGGCTTAGGGCACAGGTGAGGGTACAGAAACGTGGGAGGGTCGGGCTACGTGCTGACGCACGGGTCAGTGACAGCATACGGGTCAGGAGTAGGCAACGGCGTAGGATAAAGTGTAGGGCTGGTGGAGGGTTTCCATTCCGGGCTAGGGTTAGGGTTAGGGAACGGCAACGCTTAGGGCACTGGTGAGGGTACGGAAACGTGGGAGGGTCAGGCTACGTGCTGACGCACGGGTCAGTGCCAGCGTACGGGCCAGGTGTAGGCAACGGCTTAAGGTAAGGTGTAGGGCTGGAGGTGGGTTTCTATTCCGGGCTAGGGTTAGGGTTAGGGAACGGCAAGGCTTAGGGCACAGGTGAGGGTACAGGAACGTGGGAGGGTCGGGCTACGTGCTGACGCACGGGTCAGTGCCAGCGTACGGGCCAGGAGTAGGCAACGGCGTAGGATAAAGTGTAGGGCTGGTGGTGGATTTGCGTTCGGGGCTAGGGTTAGGGTTAGGGAACGGCAAGGCTTAGGGCACAGGTGAGGGTACGGAAACGTGGGAGGGTCAGGCTACGTGCTGACGCACAGGTCAGTGCCAGCGTACAGGTCAGGAGTAGGGTACGGCGTAAGGTAAGGTGTAGGGCTGGTGGTGGGTTTCTATTCCGGGCTAGGGTTAGGGTTAGGGAACGGCAAGGCATAGGGCACAGGTGAGGGTACGGAAACGTGGGAGGGTCAGTCTACGTGCTGACGCACGGGTCAGTGCCAGCGTACGGGTCAGGAGTAGGTTATGGCATAAGGTAAGGTGTAGGGCTGGTGGTGGGTTTCTATTCCGGGCTAGGGTTAGGGTTAGGGAACGGCAAGGCTTAGGGCACAGGTGAGGGTACGGAAACGTGGGAGGGTCGGGCTACGTGCTGACGCACGGGTCAGTGCCAGCGTACAGGCCAGGAGTAGGCAACGGCGTAGGATAAAGTGTAGGGCTGGTGGTGGATTTGCGTTCCGGGCTAGGGTTAGGGTTAGGGAACGGCATGGCTTAGGGCACAGGTGAGGGTACGGAAACGTGGGAGGGTCAGGCTACGTGCTGACGCACGGTTCTGTGCCAGCGTACGGGCCAGGAATAGGGTACGGCGTAATGTAAGGTGTCAGGCTGGTGGTGGGTTTCCGTTCCGGGCTAGGGTTAGGGTTAGGGAACGGCAAGGCTTAGGGCACAGGTGAAGGTACGGAAACGTGGGAGGCTCGTGCTACGTGCTGACGCACGGGTCAGTGCCAGCGTACGGGCCAGGAGTAGGCAACGGCGTAGGATAAAGTGTAGGCTGGTGGTGGATTTGCGTTCTGGGCTAGGGTTAGGGTTAGGGAACGGCAAGGCTTAGGGCACAGGAGAGGGTACGGAAACGCCAGAGTGTAAGGCTACGTGCTGATGCACGGGGCAGTGCCAGAGTACAGGCCAGGAGTAGGCAACGGCGTAGGGTAAGGTGTAGGGCTGGTGGTGGATTTGCGTTCGGGGCTAGGGTTAGGGTTAGGGAACGGCAAGGCTTAGGGCACAGGTGAGGGTACGGAAACGTGGGAGGGTCAGGCTACGTGCTGACGCACGGGTCAGTGCCAGCGTACGGGCCAGGTGTAGGCAACGGCGTAAGGTAAGGTGTAGGGCTGGTGGTTGTTTTCCGTTCCAGGCTAGGGTTAGGGTTAGGGAACGGCAAGGCTTAGGGCACAGGTGAGGGTACGGAAACGTGGGAGGGTCGTGCTACGTGCTGATGCACGGGTCAGTGCCAGCGTACTGGCCAGGAGTAGGCAACGGCGTAGGATAAAGTGTAGGGCTGGTGGTGGATTTGCGTTCCGGGCTAGGGTTAGGGTTAGGGAACGGCAAGGCTTAGGGCACAGGTGAGGGTACGGAAGCGTGGGAGGGTCAGGCTACGTGCAGACGAACGGGTCAGTGCCAGCGTATGGGTCAGGAGTAGGGTACGGCGTAAGGTAAGGTGTAGGGCTGGTGGTGGGTTTCTATTCCGGGCTAGGGTTAGGGTTAGGGAACGGCAAGGCTTAGGGCACAAGTGAGGGTACAGAAACGTGGGAGGGTCAGGCTACGTGCTGACGCACGGTTCAGTGCCAGCGTACGGGCCAGGAATAGGGTACGGCGTAAGGTAATGTGTAGGGCTGGTGGTGGGTTTCCATTCCGGGCTACGGTTAGGGTTAGGGAACGGCAAGGCTTAGGGCACAGCTGACGGCACGGAAACGTGGGAGGGTCAGGCTACGTGCTGACGCACGGGTCAGTGCCAGCGTACGCGTCAGGAGTAGGGTACGGCGTAAGGTAAGGTGTAGGGCTGGTGGTGGGTTTCTATTCCGGGCTAGGGTTAGGGTTAGGGAACGGCAAGGCTTAGGGCACAGGTCAGGGTACGGAAACGCGGGAGGGTAAGGCTACGTGCTGACGCACGGGTCAGTGCCAGCGTACGGGCCAGGAGTAGGCAACGGCGTAGGATAAAGTGTAGGGCTGGTGGTTGATTTCCGTTCCGGGCTAGTGTTAGGGTTAGGGAACGGCAAGGCTTAGGGCACAGGTGAGGTTACGGAAACGTGGGAGGGTCAGGCTACGTGCTGACGCACGGGTCAGTGCCAGCGTACGGGCCAGGAGTAAGCAACGGCGTAAGGTAAGGTGTAGGGCTGGTGGTTGGTTTCCGTTCCAGGCTAGGGTTAGGGTTAGGGAACGGCAAGGCTTAGGGCACAGGTGAGGGTACGGAAACGTGGGAGGGTCGGGCTACGTGCTGACGCACGTGTCAGTGCCAGCGTACGGGCCAGGAGTAGGCAACGGCGTAGGATAAAGTGTATGGCTGGTGGTTGATTAGCGTTCCGGGCTAGGGTTAGGGTTAGGGAACGGCAAGGCTTAGGGCACAGGTGAGGGTACGGAAACGTGGCAGGGTCAGGCTACGTGCTGACGCACAGCTCAGTGCCAGCGTACAGGTGAGGAGTAGGGTACGGCGTAAGGAAAAGAGTAGGGCTGGTGGTGGGTTTCTATTCCGGGCTAGGGTTAGGGTTAGGGAACGGCAAGGCTTAGGGCACAGGTGAGGGTACGGAAACGTGGGAGGGTCAGGCTACGTGCTGACGCACGTGTCAGTGCAAGCGAACTGGTCAGGAGTAGGGTACGGCGTAAGGTAAGGTGTAGGGCTGGTGGTGGGTTTCTATTCCGGGCTAGGGTTAGGGTTAGGGAACGGCAAGGCTTAGGGCACAGGTGAGGGCACGGAAACGTGGGAGGGTCAGGCTACGTGCTGACGCACGGGTCAGTGCCAGCGTACGGGCCAGGAGTAGGCAACGGCTTAAGGTAGGGTGTAGGGCTGGTGGTGGGTTTCTATTCCGGGCTAGGGTTAGGGTTAGGGAACGGCAAGGCTTAGGGCACAGGTGAGGGTACAGAAACGTGGGAGGGTCGGGCTACGTGCTGACGCACGGGTCAGTGCCAGCATACGGGTCAGGAGTAGGCAACGACGTAGGATAAAGTGTAGGGCTGGTGGTGGGTTTCCATTCCGGGCTAGGGTTAGGGTTAGGGAACGGCAACGCTTAGGGCACAGGTGAGGGTACGGAAACGTGGGAGGGTCAGGCTACGTGCTGACGCACGGGTCAGTGCCAGCGTACGGGCCAGGAGTAGGCAACGGCTTAAGGTAAGGTTTAGGGCTGGTGGTGGGTTTCTATTCCGTGCTAGGGTTAGGGTTAGGGAACGGCAAGGCTTAGGGCACAGGTGAGGGTACAGAAACGTGGGAGGTTCGGGCTACGTGCTGACGCACGGGTCAGTGCCAGCGTACGGGCCAGGAGTAGGCAACGGCTTAAGGTAAGGTTTAGGGCTGGTGGTGGGTTTCTATTCCGGGCTAGGGTTAGGGTTAGGGAACGGCAAGGCTTAGGGCACAGGTGAGGGTACAGAAACGTGGGAGGATCGGGCTACGTGCTGACGCACGGGTCAGTGCCAGCGTACGGGCCAGGAGCAGGCAACGGCGTAGGATAAAGTGTAGGGCTGGTGGTGGATTTGCGTTCGGGGCTAGGGTTAGGGTTAGGGAACGGCAAGGCTTAGGGCACAGGTGAGGGTACAGAAACGTGGGAGGGTCAGGCTACGTGCTGACGCACAGGTCAGTGCCAGCGTACAGGTCAGGAGTAGGGTACGGCGTAAGGTAAGGTGTAGGGCTGGTGGTGGGTTTCTATTCCGGGCTAGGTTTAGGGTTAGGGAACGGCAAGGCATAGGGCACAGGTGAGGGTACGGAAACGTGGGAGGGTCAGGCTTCGTGGTGACGCACGGGTCAGTGCCAGCGTTCGGGTCAGGAGCAGGTTATGGCGTAAGGTAAGGTGTAGGGCTGGTGGTGGGTTTCCGTTCCGGGCTAGGGTTAGGGTTGGGGAACGGCAAGGCTTAGGGCACAGGTGAAGGTACGGAAACGTGGGAGGCTCGTGCTACGTGCTAACGCACGGGTCAGTGCCAGCGTACGGGCCAGGAGTAGGCAACGGCGTAGGATAAAGTGTAGGCTGGTGGTGGATTTGCGTTCTTGGCTAGGGTTAGGGTTAGGGAACGGCAAGGCTTACGGCACAGGAGAGGGTACGGAAACGCCAGAGTGTAAGGCTACGTGCTGATGCACGGGGCAGTGCCAGAGTACAGGCCAGGAGTAGGCAACTGCGTAGGATAAAGTGTAGGGCTGGTGGTGGGTTTCTATTCCGGGCTAGGGTTAGGGTTAGGGAACGGCAAGGCTTAGGGCACAAGTGAGGGTACGGAAACGTGGGAGGGTCAGGCTACGTACTGACGCACAGTTCAGTGCCAGCGTACGGGCCAGGAATAGGGTACGGCGTAAGGTAAGGTGTAGGGCTGGTGGTGGGTTTCCATTCCGGGCTAGGGTTAGGGTTAGGGAACGGCAATGCTTAGGGCACAGGTGAGGGTACGGAAACGTGGGAGGGTCAGGCTACGTGCTGACGCACGGGTCAGTGCCAGCGTACGGGCCAGGAGTAGGCAACGGCTTAAGGTAAGGTGTAGGGCTGGTGGTGGGTTTCTATTCCGGGCTAGGGTTAGGGTTAGGGAACGGCAAGGCTTAGGGCACAGGTGAGGGTACAGAAACGTGGGAGGTTCGGGCTACGTGCTGATGCACGGGTCAGTGCCAGCGTACGGGCCAGGAGTAGGCAACGGCTTAAGGTAAGGTGTAGGGCTGGTGGTGGGTTTCTATTCCGGGCTAGGGTTAGGGTTAGGGAACGGCAAGGCTTAGGGCACAGGTGAGGGTACAGAAACGTGGGAGGGTCGGGCTACGTGCTGACGCACGGGTCAGTGCCAGCGTACGGGCCAGGAGTACGCAACGGCGTAGGATAAAGTGTAGGGCTGGTGGTGGATTTGCATTCGGGGCTAGGGTTAGGGTTAGGGAACGGCAAGGCTTAGGGCACAGGTGAGGGTACGGAAACGTGGGAGGGTCAGGCTACGTGCTGACGCACAGGTCAGTGCCAGCGTACAGGTCAGGAGTATGGTACGGCGTAAGGTACCGTGTAGGGCTGGTGGTGGGTTTCCGTTCCAGGCTAGGGTTAGGGTTAGGGAACGGCAAGGCTTAGGGCACAGGTGACGGTACGGAAACGTGGGAGGGTCGGGCTACGTGCTGACGCACGTGTCAGTGCCAGCGTACGGGCCAGGAGTAGGCAACGGCGTAGGATAAAGTGTATGGCTGGTGGTGGATTTGCGTTCCGGGCTAGGGTTAGGGTTAGGGAATGACAAGGCTTAGGGCACAGGTGAGGGTACGGAAACGTGGGAGGGTCAGGCTACGTGCTGACGCACAGGTCAGTGCCAGCGTACAGGTCAGGAGTAGGGTACGGCGTAAGGAAAAGTGTAGGGCTGGTGGTGGGTTTCTATTCCGGGCTAGGGTTAGGGTTAGGGAACGGCAAGGCTTAGGGCACAGGTGAGGGTACGGAAACGTGGGAGGGTCAGGCTACGTCCTGACGCACGGTTCAGTGCCAGCGTACGGGCCAGGAATAGGGTACGGCGTAAGGTAAGGTGTAGGGCTGGTGGTGGGTTTCCATTCCGGGCTAGGGTTAGGGTTAGGGAACGG
This sequence comes from Mesoplodon bidens, assembly GCF_964165515.1. Classification (NCBI taxonomy): domain Eukaryota; kingdom Metazoa; phylum Chordata; class Mammalia; order Artiodactyla; family Ziphiidae; genus Mesoplodon; species Mesoplodon bidens. The sequence goes on along the minus strand of NW_027671311.1, from coordinate 23,443 downwards.
CAAGGCTTAGGGCACAGCTGAGGGCATGGAAACGTGGGAGGGTCAGGCTACGTGCTGACGCACGGGTCAGTGCCAGCGTACGGGTCAGGAGTAGGGTACGGCGTAAGGTAAGGTGTAGGGCTGGTGGTGGGTTTCTATTCCGGGCTAGGGTTAGGGTTAGGGAACGGCAAGGCTTAGGGCACAGGTCAGGGTACGGAAACGCGGGAGGGTAAGGCTACGTGCTGATGAACGGGTCAGTGCCAGAGTACAGGCCAGGAGTAGGCAACGGCGTAGGGTAAGGTGTAGGGCTGGTGGTTGATTTCCGTTCCAGGCTAGGGTTAGGGTTAGGGAACGGCAAGGCTTAGGGCACAGGGGAGGGTACGGATACGTGGGAGGGTCGGGCTACGTGCTGATTCACGGGTCCGTGCCAGCGTTCGGGCCAGGAGTGGGCAACGGCGTAAGGTAAGGTGTAGGGCTTGTGGTTGATTTCCGTTTCGGTATAGGGTTAGGGTTAGGGATCGGCAAGGCTTAGGGCACAGGTGAGGGTATGGAAACGTGGGAGGGTCGGGCTACGTGCAGACGCACGGGTCAGTGCCAGCGTAAGGGCCAGGAGTAGGCAACGGCGTAGGATAAAGTGTACGGCTGGTGGTGGATTTGCGTTCCAGGCTAGGGTTAGGGTTAGGGAACGGCATGGCTTAGGGCACAGGTGAGGGTACGGAAACGTGGGAGGTTCAGGCTACGTGCTGACGCATGGGTCAGTGCCAGCATACATGCCAGGAGTAGGCAACGGCGTAAGGTAAGGTGTAGGGCTGGTGGTTGGTTTCCGTTCCAGGCTAGGGTTAGGTTTAGGGAACGGCAAGGCTTAGGGCACAGGTGAGGGTACGGAAACGTGGGAGGGTCGGGCTACGTGCTGACGCACGGGTCAGTGCCAGCGTACGGGCCAGGAGCAGGCAACGGCGTAGGATAAAGTGTAGGGCTAGTGGTGGATTTGCGTTCCAGGCTAGGGTTAGGGTTAAGGAACGGCAAGGCTTAGGGCACAGGTGAGGGTACGGAAACGTGGGAGGGTCGGGCTACGTGCTGACGCACGGGTCAGTGCCAGCGTACGGGCCAGGAGTAGGCAACGGCATAGGATAAAGTGTAGGGCTGGTAGTGGATTTGCGTTCGGGGCTAGGGTTAGGGTTAGGGAACGGCAAGGCTTAGGGCACAGGTGAGGGTACGGAAACGTGGGAGGGTCAGGCTACGTGCTGACGCACAGGTCAGTGCCAGCGTACGGGTCAGGAGTAGGTTATGGCGTAAGGTAAGGTGTAGGGCTGGTGGTGGGTTTCTATTCCGGGCTAGGGTTAGGGTTAGGGAACCGCAATGCTTAGGGCACAGGTGAGGGTACGGAAACGTCGGAGGGTCGGGCTACGTGCTGACGCACGGGTCAGTGCCAGCGTACGGGCCAGGAGTAGGCAACGGCGTAGGATAAAGTGTAGGGCTGGTGGTGGATTTGCGTTCCGGGCTAGGGTTAGGGTTAGGGAACGGCATGGCTTAGGGCACAGGTGAGGGTACGGAAACGTGGGAGGGTCAGGCTACGTGCTGACGCACGGTTCAGTGCCAGCGTACGGGCCAGGAATAGGGTACGGCGTAATGTAAGGTGTCAGGCTGGTGGTGGGTTTCCGTTCCAGGCTAGGGTTAGGGTTAGGGAACGGCAAGTGTTAGGGCACAGGTGAAGGTACGGAAACGTGGGAGGCTCGTGCTACGTGCTGACGCACGGGTCAGTGCCAGCGTACGGGCCAGGAGTAGGCAACGGCATAGGATAAAGTGTAGGCTGGTGGTGGATTTGCGTTCTGGGCTAGGGTTAGGGTTAGGGAACAGCAAGGCTTAGGGCACAGGAGAGGGTACGGAAACGCCAGAGTGTAAGGCTACGTGCTGATGCACGGGGCAGTGCCAGAGTACAGGACAGGAGTAGGCAACGGCGTAGGGTAAGGTGTAGGGCTGGTGGTGGGTTTCCATTCCGGGCTAGGGTTAGGGTTAGGGAACGGCAAGGCTTAGGGCACAGGTGAGGGTACGGAAACGTGGGAGGGTCAGGCTACGTGCTGACGCATGGGTCAGTGCCAGCGTACGGGCCAGGTGTAGGCAACGGAGTAAGGTAAGGTGTAGGGCTGGTGGTTGTTTTCCGTTTCAGGCTAGGGTTAGGGTTAGGGAACGGCAAGGCTTAGGGCACAGGTGAGGGTACGGAAACGTGGGAGGGTCGGGCTACGTGCTGATGCACGGGTCAGTGCCAGCGTACTGGCCAGGAGTAGGCAACGGCGTAGGATAAAGTGCAGGGCTTGTGGTGGATTTGCGTTCCGGGCTAGGGTTAGGGTTAGGGAACGGCAAGGCTTAGGGCACAGGTGAGGGTACGGAAGCGTGGGAGGGTCAGGCTACGTGCAGACGAACGGGTCAGTGCCAGCGTACGGGTCAGGAGTAGGGTACGGCGTAAGGTAAGGTGTAGGGCTGGTGGTGGGTTTCTATTCCGGGCTAGGGTTAGGGTTAGGGAACGGCAAGTCTTAGGGCACAAGTGAGGGTACGGAAACGTGGGAAGGTCAGGCTACGTGCTGACGCACGGTTCAGTGCCAGCGTACGGGCCAGGAATAGGGTACGGCGTAAGGTAAGGTGTAGGGCTGGTGGTGGGTTTCCATTCCGGGCTAGGGTTAGAGTTAGGGAACGGCAAGGCTTAGGGCACAGCTGAGGGCATGGAAACGTGGGAGGGTCAGGCTACGTGCTGACGCACGGGTCAGTGCCAGCGTACGGGTCAGGAGTAGGGTACGGCTTAAGGTAAGGTGTAGGGCTGGTGGTGGGTTTCTATTCCGGGCTAGGGTTAGGGTTAGGGAACGGCAAGGCTTAGGGCACAGGTCAGGGTACGGAAACGCGGGAGGGTAAGGCTACGTGCTGATGCACGGGTCAGTGCCAGAGTACAGGCCAGGACTAGGCAACGGCGTAGGGTAAGGTGTAGGGCTGGTGGTGGGTTTTCATTCCGGGCTAGGGTTAGCGTTAGGGAAAGGCAAGGCTTAGGGCACAGGTCAGGGTACGGAAACGTGGGAGGGTCAGGCTACGTGCTGACGCACGGGTCAGTGCCAGCGTACGGGTCAGGAGTAGGGTATGGCGTAAGGTAAGGTGTAGGGCTGGTGGTGGGTTTCTATTCCGGGCTAGGGTTAGGGTTAGGGAACGGCAAGGGTTAGGGACCGGCAAGGCTTAGGGCACAGGTGAAGGTACGGAAACGTGGGAGGCTCGTGCTACGTGCTGACGCACGGGTCAGTGCCAGTGTACGGGCCAGGAGTAGGCAACGGCGTAGGATAAAGTGTAGGCTGGTGGTGGATTTGCGTTCTGGGCTAGGGTTAGGGTTAGGGAACGGCAAGGCTTACGGCACAGGAGAGGGTACGTAAACGCCAGAGTGTAAGGCTACGTGCTGATGCACGGGGCAGTGCCAGAGTACAGGCCAGGAGTAGGCAACGGCGTAGGATAAAGTGTAGGGCTGGTGGTGGGTTTCTATTCCGGGCTAGGGTTAGGGTTAGGGAACGGCAAGGCTTAGGGCACAAGTGAGGGTACGGAAACGTGGGAGGGTCAGGCTACGTGCTGACGCACGGTTCAGTGCCAGCGTACGGGCCAGGAATAGGGTACGGCGTAAGGTAAGGTGTAGGGCTGGTGGTGGGTTTCCATTCCGGGCTAGGGTTAGGGTTAGGGAACGGCAAGGCTTAGGGCACAGCTGAGGGTACGGAAACGTGGGAGGGTCAGGCTACGTGCTGACGCACTGGTCAGTGCCAACGTACGGGCCAGGAGTAGGGTACGGCGTAAGGTAAGGTGTAGGGCTTGTGGTTGATTTCCGTTCCAGGCTAGGGTTAGGGTTAGGGAACGGCAAGGCTTAGGGCAAAGGAGAGGGTACGGAAACGTGGGAGGGTCGGGCCCCGTGCTGACGCACGGGTTAGTTCCAGCATACGGGCCAGGAGTAGGCAACGGCGTAGGATAAAGTGTAGGGCTGGTGGTGGGTTCCCATTCCGGGCTAGGGTTAGGGTTAGGGAACGGCAACACTTAGGGCACAGGTGAGGGTACGGAAACGTGGGAGGGTCAGGCTACGTGCTGACGCACGGGTCAGTGCCAGCGTACGGGCCAGGAGTAGGCAACGGCTTAAGGTAAGGTGTAGGGCTGGTGGTGGGTTTCTATTCGGGGCTAGGGTTAGGGTTAGGGAACGGCAAGGCTTAGGGCACAGGTGAGGGTACAGAAACGTGGGAGGTTCGGGCTACGTGCTGACGCACGGGTCAGTGCCAGCGTACGGGCCAGGAGTAGGCAACGGCTTAAGGTAAGGTGTAGGGCTGGTGGTGGGTTTCTATTCCGGGCTAGGGTTAGGGTTAGGGAACGGCAAGACTTAGGGCACAGGTGAGGGTACAGAAACGTGGGAGGGTCGGGCTACGTGCTGACGCACGGGTCAGTGCCAGCGTACGGGCCAGGAGTAGGCAACGGCGTAGGATAAAGTGTAGGGCTGGTGGTGGATTTGCATTCGGGGCTAGGGTTAGGGTTAGGGAACGGCAAGGCTTAGGGCACAGGTGAGGGTACGGAAACGTGGGAGGGTCAGGCTACGTGCTGACGCACAGGTCAGTGCCAGCGTACAGGTCAGGAGTATGGTACGGCGTAAGGTACCGTGTAGGGCTGGTGGTGGGTTTCTATTCCGGGCTAGGGTTAGGGTTAGCGAACGGCAAGGCTTAGGGCACAGGTGAGGGCACGGAAACGTGGGAGGGTCAGGCTACGTGCTGACGCACGGGTCAGTGCCAGCGTACGGGTCAGGAGTAGGGTATGGCGTAAGGTAAGGTGTAGGGCTGGTGGTGGGTTTCTATTCCGGGCTAGGGTTAGGGTTAGGGAACGGCAAGGCTTAGGGCACAGGTGAGGGTACAGATACGTGGGAGGGTCGGGCTACGTGCTGACGCACGGGTCAGTGCCAGCGTACGGGCCAGGAGTAGGCAACGGCGTAGGATAAAGTGTAGGGCTGGTGGTTGATTTCCGTTCCGGGCTAGTGTTAGGGTTAGGGAACGGCAAGGCTTAGGGCACAGGTGAGGTTACGGAAACGTGGGAGGGTCAGGCTACGTGCTGACGCTCGGGTCAGTGCCAGCGTACGGGCCAGGAGTAAGCAACGGCGTAAGGTAAGGTGTAGGGCTGGTGGTTGATTTCCGTTCCGGGCTAGTGTTAGGGTTAGGGAACGGCAAGGCTTAGGGCACAGGTGAGGGTACGGAAACGTGGGAGGGTCAGGCTACGTGCTGACGCACGTGTCAGTGCCAGCGTACGGGTCAGGAGTAGGGTACGGCGTAAGGTAAGGTGTAGGGCTGGTGGTGGCTTTCTATTCCCGGCTAGGGTTAGGGTTAGGGAACGGCAAGGCTTAGGGCACAGGTGAGGGTACGGAAACGTGGGAGGGTCAGGCTACGTGCTGACGCACGGGTCAGTGCCAGCGTACGGGCCAGGAGTAGGCAACGGCTTAAGGTAAGGTGTAGGGCTGGTGGTGGGTTTCTATTCCGGGCTAGGGTTAGGGTTAGGGAACGGCAAGGCTTAGGGCACAGGTGAGGGTACAGAAACGTGGGAGGGTCGGGCTACGTGCTGACGCATGGGTCAGGGCCAGCATACGGGTCAGGAGTAGGCAACGGCGTAGGATAAAGTGTAGGGCTGGTGGTGGGTTTCCATTCCGGGCTAGGATTAGGGTTAGGGAACGGCAACGCTTAGGGCACTGGTGAGGGTACGGAAACGTGGGAGGGTCAGGCTACGTGCTGACGCACGGGTCAGTGCCAGCGTACGGGCCAGGAGTAGGCAACGGCTTAAGGTAAGGTGTAGGGCTGGTGGTGGGTTTCTATTCCGGGCTAGGGTTAGGGTTAGGGAACGGCAAGGCTTAGGGCACAGGTGAGGGTACAGAAACGTGGGAGGGTCGGGCTACGTGCTGACGCACGGGTCAGTGCCAGCGTACGGGCCAGGAGTAGGCAACGGCATAGGATAAAGTGTAGGGCTGGTGGTGGATTTGCGTTCGGGGCTAGGGTTAGGGTTAGGGAAAGGCAAGGCTTAGGGCACAGGTGAGGGTACGGGAACGTGGGAGGGTCAGGCTACGTGCTGACGCACAGGTCAGTGCCAGCGTACAGGTCAGGAGTAGGGTACGGCGTAAGGTAAGGTGTAGGGCTGGTGGTGGGTTTCTATTCCGGGGTAGGGATAGGGTTAGGGAACGGCAAGGCATAGGGCACAGGTGAGGGTACGGAAACGTGGGAGGGTCAGTCTACGTGCTGACGCACGGGTCAGCGCCAGCGTACGGGTCAGGAGTAGGTTATGGCGTAAGGTAAGGTGTAGGGCTGGTGGTGGGTTTCTATTCCGGGCTAGGGTTAGGGTTAGGGAACGGCAAGGCTTAGGGCACAGGTGAGGGTACGGAAACGTGGGAGGGTCGGGCTACGTGCTGACGCACGGGTCAGTGCCAGCGTACGGGCCAGGAGTAGGCAACGGCGTAGGATAAAGTGTAGGGCTTGTGGTGGATTTGCGTACCGGGCTAGGGTTAGGTTTAGGGAACGGCATGGCTTAGGGCACAGGTGAGTGTACGGAAACGTGGGAGGGTCGGGCTACGTGCTGACGCACGGTTCAGTGCCAGCGTACGGCAAGGAATAGGGTACGGCGTAATGTAAGGTGTCAGGCTGGTGGTGGGTTTCCGTTCCGGGCTAGGGTTAGGGTTAGGGAACGGCAAGGCTTAGGGCACAGGTGAAGGTACGGAAACGTGGGAGGCTCGTGCTACGTGCTGACGCACTGGTCAGTGCCAGCGTACGGGCCAGGAGTAGGCAACGGCGTAGGATGAAGTGTAGGCTGGTGGTGGATTTGCGTTCTGGGCTAGGGTTAGGGTTAGGGAACGGCAAGGCTTAGGGCACAGGAGAGGGTACGGAAACGCCAGAGTGTAAGGCTACGTGCTGATGCACGGGGCAGTGCCAGAGTACAGGCCAGGAGTAGGCAACGGCGTCGGGTAAGGTGTAGGGCTGGTGGTGGGTTTCCATTCCGGGCTAGGGTTAGGGTTAGGGAACGGCAAGCCTTAGGGCACAGGTGAGGGTACGGAAACGTGGCAGGGTCAGGCTACGTGCTGACGCACAGCTCAGTGCCAGCGTACAGGTCAGGAGTAGGGTACGGCGTAAGGAAAAGTGTAGGGCTGGTGGTGGGTTTCTATTCCGGGCTAGGGTTAGGGTTAGGGAACGGCAAGGCTTAGGGCACAGGTGAGGGTACGGAAACGTGGGAGGGTCAGGCTACGTGCTGACGCATGGGTCAGTGCCAGCGTACGGGCCAGGAGTAGGCAACGGCTTAAGGTAAGGTGTAGGGCTGGTGGTGGGTTTCTATTCCGGGCTAGGGTTAGGGTTAGGGAACGGCAAGGCTTAGGGCACAGGTGAGGCTACAGAAACGTGGGAGGGTCGGGCTACGTGCTGACGCACGGGTCAGTGCCAGCGTACGGGCCAGGAGTAGGCAACGGCTTAAGGTAAGGTGTAGGGCTGGTGGTGGGTTTCTATTCCGGGCTAGGGTTAGGGTTAGGGAACGGCAAGGCTTAGGGCACAGGTGAGGGTACAGAAACGTGGGAGGGTCGGGCTACGTGCTGACGCACGGGTCAGTGCCAGCGTACGGGCCAGGAGCAGGCAACGGCGTAGGATAAAGTGTAGGGCTGGTGGTGGATTTGCGTTCGGGGCTAGGGTTAGGGTTAGGGAACGGCAAGGCTTAGGGCACAGGTGAGGGTACGGAAACGTGGGAGGGTCAGGCTACGTGCTGACGCACAGGTCAGTGCCAGCGTACAGGTCAGGAGTAGGGTACGGCGTAAGGTAAGGTGTAGGGCTGGTGGTGGGTTTCTATTCCGGTCTAGGGTTAGGGTTAGGGAACGGCAAGGCATAGGGCACAGGTGAGGGTACGGAAACGTGGGTGGGTCAGGCTTCGTGCTGACGCACAGGTCAGTGCCAGCGTTCGGGTCAGGAGTAGGTTATGGCGTAAGGTAAGGTGTAGGGCTGGTGGTGGGTTTCCGTTCCGGGCTAGGGTTAGGGTTAGGGAACGGCAAGGCTTAGGGCACAGGTGAAGGTACGGAAACGTGGGAGGCTCGTGCTACGTGCTGACGCACGGGTCAGTGCCAGCGTACGGGCCAGGAGTAGGCAACGGCGTAGGATAAAGTGTAGGCTGGTGGTGGATTTGCGTTCTGGGCTAGGGTTAGGGTTAGGGAACGGCAAGGCTTACGTCACAGGAGAGGGTACGGAAACGCCAGAGTGTAAGGCTACGTGCTGATGCACGGGGCAGTGCCAGAGTACAGGCCAGGAGTAGGCAACGGCGTAGGATAAAGTGTAGGGCTGGTGGTGGGTTTCTATTCCGGGCTAGGGTTAGGGTTAGGGAACGGCAAGGCTTAGGGCACAAGTGAGGGTACGGAAACGTGGGAGGGTCAGGCTACGTGCTGATGCACGGTTCAGTGCCAGCGTACGGGCCAGGAATAGGGTACGGCGTAAGGTAAGGTGTAGGGCTGGTGGTGGGTTTCCATTCCGGGCTAGGGTTAGGGTTAGGGAACGGCAAGGCTTAGGGCACAGCTGAGGGTACGGAAACGTGGGAGGGTCAGGCTACGTGCTGACGCACTGGTCAGTGCCAACGTACGGGCCAGGAGTAGGGTACGGCGTAAGGTAAGGTGTAGGGCTTGTGGTTGATTTCCGTTCCAGGCTAGGGTTAGGGTTAGGGAACGGCAAGGCTTAGGGCAAAGGAGAGGGTACGGAAACGTGGGAGGGTCGGGCCCCGTGCTGACGCACGGGTTAGTGCCAGCATACGGGCCAGGAGTAGGCAACGGCGTAGGATAAAGTGTAGGGCTGGTGGTGGGTTTCCATTCCGGGCTAGGGTTAGGGTTAGGGAACGGCAACGCTTAGGGCACAGGTGAGGGTACGGAAACGTGGGAGGGTCAGGCTACGTGCTGACGCACGCGTCAGTGCCAGCGTACGGGCCAGGAGTAGGCAACGGCTTAAGGTAAGGTGTAGGGCTGGTGGTGGGTTTCTATTCCGGGCTAGGGTTAGGGTTAGGGAACGGCAAGGCTCAGGGCACAGGTGAGGGTACAGAAACGTGGGAGGTTCGGGCTACGTGCTGACGCACGGGTCAGTGCCAGCGTACGGGCCAGGAGTAGGCAACGGCTTAAGGTAAGGTGTAGGGCTGGTGGTGGGTTTCTCTTCCGGGCTAGGGTTAGGGTTAGGGAACGGCAAGGCTTAGGGCACAGGTGAGGGTACAGAAACGTGGGAGGGTCGGGCTACGTGCTGACGCACGGGTCAGTGCCAGGGTACGGGCCAGGAGTAGGCAACGGCGTAGGATAAAGTGTAGGGCTGGTGGTGGATTTGCATTCGGGGCTAGGGTTAGGGTTAGGGAACGGCAAGGCTTAGGGCACAGTTGAGGGTACGGAAACGTGGGAGGGTCAGGCTACGTGCTGACGCACAGGTCAGTGCCAGCGTACAGGTCAGGAGTATGGTACGGCGTAAGGTACCGTGCAGGGCTGGTGGTGGGTTTCTATTCCGGGCTAGGGCTAGGGTTAGCGAACGGCAAGGCTTAGGGCACAGGTGAGGGCACGGAAACGTGGGAGGGTCAGGCTACGTGCTGACGCACGGGTCAGTGCCAGCGTACGGGTCAGGAGTAGGGTATGGCGTAAGGTAAGGTGTAGGGCTGGTGGTGGGTTTCTATTCCGGGCTAGGGTTAGGGTTAGGGAACGGCAAGGCTTAGGGCACAGGTGAGGGTACAGATACGTGGGAGGGTCGGGCTACGTGCTGACGCACGGGTCAGTGCCAGCGTACGGGCCAGGAGTAGGCAACAGCGTAGGATAAAGTGTAGGGCTGGTGGTTGATTTCCGTTCCGGGCTAGTGTTAGGGTTAGGGAACGGCAAGGCTTAGGGCACAGGTGAGGTTACGGAATCGTGGGAGGGTCAGGCTACGTGCTGACGCTCGGGTCAGTGCCAGCGTACGGGCCAGGAGTAAGCAACGGCGTAAGGTAAGGTGTAGGGCTGGTGGTTGATTTCCGTTCCGGGCTAGTGTTAGGGTTAGGGAACGGCAAGTCTTAGGGCACAGGTGAGGGTACGGAAACGTGGGAGGGTCAGGCTACGTGCTGACGCACGTGTCAGTGCCAGCGTACGGGTCAGGAGTAGGGTACGGCGTAAGGTAAGGTGTAGGGCTGGTGGTGGCTTTCTATTCCCGGCTAGGGTTAGGGTTAGGGAACGGCAATGCTTAGGGCACAGGTGAGGGTACGGAAACGTGGGAGGGTCAGGCTACGTGCTGACGCACGGGTCAGTGCCAGCGTACGGGCCAGGAGTAGGCAACGGCTTAAGGTAAGGTGTAGGGGTGGTGGTGGGTTTCTATTCCGGGCTAGGGTTATGGTTAGGGAACGGCAAGGCTTAGGGCACAGGTGAGGGTACAGAAACGTGGGAGGGTCGGGCTACGTGCTGACGCACGGGTCAGGGCCAGCATACGGGTCAGGAGTAGGCAACGGCGTAGGATAAAGTGTAGGGCTGGTGGTGGGTTTCCATTCCGGGCTAGGGTTAGGGTTAGGGAACGGTAACGCTTAGGGCACTGGTGAGGGTACGGAAACGTGGGAGGGTCAGGCTACGTGCTGACGCACGGGTCAGTGCCAGCGTACGGGCCAGGAGTAGGCAACGGCTTAAGGTAAGGTGTAGGGCTGGTGGTGGGTTTCTATTCCGGGCTATGGTTAGGGTTAGGGAACGGCAAGGCTTAGGGCACAGGTGAGGGTACAGAAACGTGGGAGGGTCGGGCTACGTGCTGACGCACGGGTCAGTGCCAGCGTACGGGCCAGGAGTAGGCAACGGCTTAAGGTAAGGTGTAGGGCTGGTGGTGGGTTTCTATTCCGGGCTAGGGTTAGGGTTAGGGAACGGCAAGGCTTAGGGCACAGGTGAGGGTACAGAAACGTGGGAGGGTCGGGCTACGTGCTGACGCACGGGTCAGTGCCAGCGTACGGGCCAGGAGTAGGCAACGGCGTAGGATAAAGTGTAGGGCTGGTGGTGGATTTGCGTTCGGGGCTAGGGTTAGGGTTAGGGAACGGCAAGGCTTAGGGCACAGGTGAGGGTACGGGAACGTGGGAGGGTCAGGCTACGTGCTGACGCACAGGTCAGTGCAAGCGTACAGGTCAGGAGTAGGGTACGGCATAAGGTAAGGTGTAGGGCTGGTGGTGGGTTTCTATTCCGGGCTAGGGTTAGGGTTAGGGAACGGCAAGGCATAGGGCACAGGTGAGGGTACGGAAACGTGGGAGGGTCAGTCTACGTGCTGACGCACGGGTCAGTGCCAGCGTAAGGGTCAGGAGTAGGTTATGGCGTAAGGTAAGGTGTAGGGCTGGTGGTGGGTTTCTATTCCGGGCTAGGGTTAGGGTTAGGGAACTGCAAGGCTTAGGGCACAGGTGAGGGTACGGAAACGTGGGAGGGTCAGGCTACGTGCTGACGCACGGGTCAGTGCCAGCGTACGGGTCAGGAGTAGGTTATGGCGTAAGGTAAGGTGTAGGGCTGGTGGTGGGTTTCTATTCCGGGCTAGGGTTAGGGTTAGGGAACGGCAAGGCTTAGGGCACAGGTCAGGGTACGGAAACGCGGGAGGGTCAGGCTACGTGCTGATGAACGGGTCAGTGCCAGAGTACAGGCCAGGAGTAGGCAACGGCGTAGGGTAAGGTGTAGGGCTGGTGGTTGGTTTCCGTTCCAGGCTAGGGTTAGGGTTAGGGAACGGCAAGGCTTAGGGCACAGGGGAGGGTACGGAAACGTGGGAGGGTCGGGCTACGTGCTGATTCACGGGTCCGTGCCAGCGTTCGGGCCAGGAGTAGGCAACGGCTTAAGGTAGGGTGTAGGGCTGGTGGTGGGTTTCTATTCCGGGCTAGGGTTAGGGTTAGGGAATGGCAAGGCTTAGGGCACAGGTGAGGGTACAGAAACGTGGGAGGGTCGGGCTACGTGCTGACGCACGGGTCAGTGCCAGCATACGGGTCAGGAGTAGGCAACGACGTAGGATAAAGTGTAGGGCTGGTGGTGGGTTTCCATTCCGGGCTAGGGTTAGGGTTAGGGAACGGCAACGCTTAGGGCACAGGTGAGGGTACGGAAACGTGGGAGGGTCAGGCTTCGTGCTGACGCACGGGTCAGTGCCAGCGTTCGGGTCAGGAGTAGGTTATGGCGTAAGGTAAGGTGTACGGCTGGTGGTGGGTTTCCGTTCCGGGCTAGGGTTAGGGTTAGGGAACGGCAAGGCTTAGGGCACAGGTGAAGGTGCGGAAACGTGGGAGGCTCGTGCTACGTGCTGACGCACGGGTCAGTGCCAGCGTACGGGCCAGGAGTAGGCAACGGCGTAGGATAAAGTGTAGGCTGGTGGTGGATTTGCATTCTGGGCTAGGGTTAGGGTTAGGGAACGGCAAGGCTTACGGCTCAGGAGAGGGTACGGAAACGCCAGAGTGTAAGGCTACGTGCTGATGCACGGGGCAGTGCCAGAGTACAGGCCAGGAGTAGGCAAAGGCGTAGGATAAAGTGTAGGGCTGGTGGTGGGTTTCTATTCCGGGCTAGGGTTAGGGTTAGGGAACGGCAAGGCTTAGGGCACAAGTGAGGGTACGGAAACGTGGGAGGGTCAGGCTACGTGCTGACGCATGGTTCAATGCCAGCGTACGGGCCAGGAATAGGGTACGGCGTAAGGTAAGGTGTAGGGCTTGTGGTGGGTTTCCATTCCGGGCTAGGGTTAGGGTTAGGGAACGGCAAGGCTTAGGGCACAGCTGAGGGTACGGAAACGTGGGAGGGTCAGGCTACGTGCTGACGCACTGGTCAGTGCCAACGTACGGGCCAGGAGTAGGGTACGGCGTAAGGTAAGGTGTAGGGCTTGTGGTTGATTTCCGTTCCAGGCTAGGGTTAGGCTTAGGGAACGGCAAGGCTTAGGGCAAAGGAGAGGGTACGGAAACGTGGGAGGGTCGGGCCCCGTGCTGACGCACGGGTTAGTGCCAGCATACGGGCCAGGAGTAGTCAACGGCGTAGGATAAAGTGTAGGGCTGGTGGTGGGTTTCCATTCCGGGCTAGGGTTAGGGTTAGGGAACGGCAACGCTTAGGGCACAGGTGAGGGTACGGAAACGTGGGAGGGTCAGGCTACGTGCTGACGCACGGGTCAGTGCCAGCGTACGGGCCAGGAGTAGGCAACGGCTTAAGGTAAGGTGTAGGGCTGGTGGTGGGTTTCTATTCCGGGCTAGGGTTAGGGTTAGGGAACGGCAAGGCTTAGGGCACAGGTGAGGGTACAGAAACGTGGGAGGTTCGGGCTACGTGCTGACGCACGGGTCAGTGCCAGCGTACGGGCCAGGAGTAGGCAACGGCTTAAGGTAATGTGTAGGGCTGGTGGTGGGTTTCTATTCCGGGCTAGGGTTAGGGTTAGGGAACGGCAAGGCTTAGGGCACAGGTGAGGGTACAGAAACGTGGGAGGGTCGGGCTACGTGCTGACGCACGGGTTAGTGCCAGCGTACGGGCCAGGAGTAGGCAACGGCGTAGGATAAAGTGTAGGGCTGGTGGTGGATTTGCATTCGGGGCTAGGGTTAGGGTTAGGGAACGGCAAGGCTTAGGGCACAGGTGAGGGTACGGAAACGTGGGAGGGTCAGGCTACATGCTGACGCACAGGTCAGTGCCAGCGTACGGGTCAGGAGTAGGGTATGGCGTAAGGTAAGGTGTAGGGCTGGTGGTGGGTTTCTATTCCGGGCTAGGGTTAGGGTTATGGAACGGCAAGGCTTAGGGCACAGGTGAGGGTACAGAATCGTGGGAGGGTGGGGCTACGTGCTGACGCACGGGTCAGTGCCAGCGTATGGGCCAGGAGTAGGCAACGGCGTAGGATAAAGTGTAGGGCTGGTGGTTGATTTCCGTTCCGGGCTAGTGTTAGGGTTAGGGAACGGCAAGGCTTAGGGCACAGGTGAGGTTACGGAAACGTGGGAGGGTCAGGCTACGTGCTGACGCTCGGGTCAGTGCCAGCGTACGGGCCAGGAGTAAGCAACGGCGTAAGGTAAGGTGTAGGGCTCGTGGTTGGTTTCCGTTCCAGGCTAGGGTTAGGGTTAGGGAACGGCAAGGCTTAGGGCACAGGTGAGGGTACGGAAACGTGGGAGGGTCGGGCTACGTGCTGACGCACGTGTCAGTGCCAGCGTACGGGCCAGGAGTAGGCAACGGCGTAGGATAAAGTGTATGGCTGGTGGTGGATTTGCGTTCCGGGCTAGGGTTAGGGTTAGGGAATGACAAGGCTTAGGGCACAGGTGAGGGTACGGAAACGTGGGAGGGTCAGGCTACGTGCTGACGAACAGGTCAGTGCCAGCGTACAGTTCAGGAGTAGGGTACGGCGTAAGGAAAAGTGTAGGGCTGGTGGTGGGTTTCTATTCCGGGCTAGGTTTAGGGTTAGGGAACGGCAAGGCTTAGGGCACAGGTGAGGGTACGGAAACGTGGGAGGGTCAGGCTACGTGCTGACGCACGTGTCAGTGCCAGCGTACGGGTCAGGAGTAGGGTACGGCGTAAGGTAAGGTGTAGGGCTGGTGGTGGCTTTCTATTCCCGGCTAGGGTTAGGGTTAGGGAACGGCAAGGCTTAGGGCACAGGTGAGGGTACGGAAACGTGGGAGGGTCAGGCTACGTGCTGACGCACGGGTCAGTGCCAGCGTACGGGCCAGGAGTAGGCAACGGCCTAAGGTAAGGTGTAGGGCTGGTGGTGGGTTTCTATTCCGGGCTAGGGTTAGGGTTAGGGAACGGCAAGGCTTAGGGCACAGGTGAGGGTACGGAAACGTGGGAGGGTCGGGCTACGTGCTGACGCACGGGTCAGTGACAGCATACGGGTCAGGAGTAGGCAACGGCATAGGATAAAGTTTAGGGCTGGTGGTGGGTTTCCATTCCGGGCTAGGGTTAGGGTTAGGGAACGGCAACGCTTAGGGCACTCGTGAGGGTACGGAAACGTGGGAGGGTCAGGCTACGTGCTGACGCACGGGTCAGTGCCAGCGTACGGGCCAGGAGTAGGCAACGGCTTATGGTAAGGTGTAGGGCTGGTGGTGGGTTTCTATTCCGGGCTAGGGTTAGGGTTAGGGAACGGCAAGGCTTAGGGCACAGGTGAGGGTACAGAAACGTGGGAGGGTCGGGCTACGTGCTGACGCACGGGTCAGTGCCAGCGTACGGGCCAGGAGTAGGCAACGGCTTAAGGTAAGGTGTAGGGCTGCTGTTGGGTTTCTACTCCAGGCTAGGGTTAGGGTTAGGGAACGGCAAGGCTTAGGGCACAGGTGAGGGTACAGAAACGTGGGAGGGTCGGGCTACGTGCTGACGCACGGGTCAGTGCCAGCGTACGGGCCAGGAGTAGGCAACGGCGTAGGATAAAGTGTAGGGCTGGTGGTGGATTTGCGTTCGGGGCTAGGGTTAGGGTTAGGGAACGGCAAGGCTTAGGGCACAGGTGAGGGTACGGAAACGTGGGAGGGTCAGGCTACGTGCTGACGCACAGGTCAGTGCCAGCGTACAGGTCAGGAGTAGGGTACGGCATAAGGTAAGGTGTAGGGCTGGTGGTGGGTTTCTATTCCGGGCTAGGGTTAGGGTTAGGGAACGGCAAGGCATAGGGCACAGGTGAGGGTACGGAAACGTGGGAGGGTCAGTCTACGTGCTGACGCATGGGTCAGTGCCAGCGTACGGGTCAGGCGTAGGTTATGGCGTAAGGTAAGGTGTAGGGCTGGTGGTGGGTTTCTATTCCGGGCTAGGGTTAGGGTTAGGGAACGGCAAGGCTTAGGGCACAGGTGAGGGTACGGAAACGTGGGAGGGTCGGGCTACGTGCTGACGCATGGGTCAGTGCCAGCGTACGGGCCAGGAGTAGGCAACGGCGTAGGATAAAGTGTAGGGCTGGTGGTGGATTTGCGTTCCGGGCTAGGGTTAGGGTTAGGGAACGGCATGGCTTAGGGCACAGGTGAGGGTACGGAAACGTGGGAGGGTCAGGCTACGTGCTGTCGCACGGTTCAGTGCCAGCGTACGGGCCAGGAATAGGGTACGGCGTAATGTAAGGTGTCAGGCTGGTGGTGGGTTTCCGTTCCGGGCTAGGGTTAGGGTTAGGGAACGGCAAGGCTTAGGGCACAGGTTAAGGTACGGAAACGTGGGAGGCTCGTGCTACGTGCTGACGCACGGGTCAGTGCCAGCGTACGGGCCAGGAGTAGGCAACGGCGTAGGATAAAGTGTAGGCTGGTGGTGGATTTGCGTTCTGGGCTAGGGTTAGGGTTAGGGAACGGCAAGGCTTAGGGCACAGGAGAGGGTACGGAAACGCCAGAGTGTAAGGCTACGTGCTGATGCACGGGGCAGTGCCAGAGTACAGGCCAGGAGTAGGCAACGGCGTAGGGTAAGGTGTAGGGCTGGTGGTGGGTTTCCATTCCGGGCTAGGGTTAGGGTTAGGGAACGGCAAGGCTTAGGGCACAGGTGAGGGTACGGAAACGTGGGAGGGTCAGGCTACGTGCTGACGCACGGGTCAGTGCCAGCGTACGGGCCAGGTGTAGGCAACGGCGTAAGGTAAGGTGTAGGGCTGGTGGTTGTTTTCCGTTCCAGGCTAGGGTTAGGGTTAGGGAACGGCAAGGCTTAGGGCACAGGTGAGGGTACAGAAACGTGGGAGGGTCGGGCTACGTGCTGAACGCACGGGTCAGTGCCAGCATACGGGTCAGGAGTAGGCAACGACGTAGGATAAAGTGTAGGGCTGGTGGTGGGTTTCCATTCCGGGCTAGGGTTAGGGTTAGGGAACGGCAACGCTTAGGGCACAGGTGAGGGTACGGAAACGTGGGAGGGTCAGGCTACGTGCTGACGCACGGGTCAGTGCCAGCGTACGGGCCAGGAGTAGGCAACGGCTTAAGGTAAGGTGTAGGGCTGGTGGTGGGTTTCTATTCCGGGCTAGGGTTAGGGTTAGGGAACGGCAAGGCTTAGGGCACAGGTTAGGGTACAGAAACGTGGGAGTGTCAGGCTACGTGCTGACGCACGGGACAGTGCCAGCGTACGGGCCAGGAGTAGGCAACGGCTTAAGGTAAGGTGTAGGGCTGGTGGTGGGTTTCTATTCCGGGCTAGGGTTAGGGTTAGGGAACGGCAAGGCTTAGGGCACAGGTGAGGGTACAGAAACGTGGGAGGGTCGGGCTACGTGCTGACGCACGGGTCAGTGCCAGCGTACGGGCCGGGAGTACGCAACGGCGTAGGATAAAGTGTAGGGCTGGTGGTGGATTTGCATTCGGGGCTAGGGTTAGGGTTAGGGAACGGCAAGGCTTAGAGCACAGGTGAGGGTATGGAAACGTGGGAGGGTCAGGCTACGTGCTGACGCACAGGTCAGTGCCAGCGTACAGGTCAGGAGTATGGTACGGCGTAAGGTACCGTGTAGGGCTGGTGGTGGGTTTCCGTTCCAGGCTAGGGTTAGGGTTAGGGAACGGCAAGGCTTAGGGCACAGGTGAGGGTACGGAAACGTGGGAAGGTCGGGCTACGTGCTGACGCACGTGTCAGTGCCAGCGTACGGGCCAGGAGTAGGCAACGGCGTAGGATAAAGTGTATGGCTGGTGGTGGATTTGCGTTCCGGGCTAGGGTTAGGGTTAGGGAATGACAAGGCTTAGGGCACAGGTGAGGGTACGGAAACGTGGGAGGGTCAGGCTACGTGCTGACGCACAGGTCAGTGCCAGCGTACAGGTCAGGAGTAGGGTACGGCGTAAGGAAAAGTGTAGGGCTGGTGGTGGGTTTCTATTCCGGGCTAGGGTTAGGGTTAGGGAACGGCAAGGCTTAGGGCACAGGTGAGGGTACGGAAACGTGGGAGGGTCAGGCTACGTGCTGACGCACGTGTCAGTGCCAGCGTACGGGTCAGGAGTAGGGTACGGCGTAAGGTAAGGTGTAGGGCTGGTGGTGGCTTTCTATTCCCGGCTAGGGTTAGGGTTAGGGAACCGCAAGGCTTAGGGCATAGGTGAGGGTACGGAAACGTGGGAGGGTCAGGCTACGTGCTGACGCACGGGTCAGTGCCAGCGTACGGGCCAGGAGTAGGCAACGGCTTAAGGTAAGGTGTAGGGCTGGTGGTGGGTTAGGGTTTGGGTTAGGGTTATGGTTAGGGTTAGGGTTATGGTTAGGGTTAGGGTTAGGGTTAGGGTTAGGGTTAGGGTTAGGGTTAGGGTTAGGGTTAGGGTTAGGGTTAGGGGTTAGGGTTAGGGTTAGGGTTCGGGTTAGGGTTAGGGTTAGGGTTAGGGTTAGGGTTAGGGTTAGGGGTTAGGGTTAGGGTTAGGGTTAGGGTTAGGGTTAGGGTTAGGGTTAGGGTTAGGGTTAGGGTTAGGTTAGGGTTAGGGTTAGGGTTAGGGTTAGGGTTAGGGGTTAGGGTTAGGGTTAGGGTTAGGGTTAGGGTTAGGGTTAGGGTTAGGGTTAGGGTTAGGGTTAGGGTTAGGGAACGGCAAGGCATAGGGCACAGGTGAGGGTACGGAAACGTGGGAGGGTCAGTCTACGTGCTGACGCACGGGTCAGTGCCAGCGTAAGGGTCAGGAGTAGGTTATGGCGTAAGGTAAGGTGTAGGGCTGGTGGTGGGTTTCTATTCCGGGCTAGGGTTAGGGTTAGGGAACGGCAAGGCTTAGGGCACAGGTGAGGGTACGGAAACGTGGGAGGGTCAGGCTACGTGCTGACGCACGGGTCAGTGCCAGCGTACGGGTCAGGAGTAGGTTATGGCGTAAGGTAAGGTGTAGGGCTGGTGGTGGGTTTCTATTCCGGGCTAGGGTTAGTGTTAGGGAACGGCAAGGCTTAGGGCACAGGTCAGGGTACGGAAACGCGGGAGGGTAAGGCTACGTGCTGATGAACGGGTCAGTGCCAGAGTACAGGCCAGGAGTAGGCAACGGCGTAGGGTAAGGTGTAGGGCTGGTGGTTGGTTTCCGTTCCAGGCTAGGGTTAGGGTTAGGGAACGGCAAGGCTTAGGGCACAGGGGAGGGTACGGAAACGTGGGAGGGTCGGGCTACGTGCTGATTCACGGGTCCGTGCCAGCGTTCGGGCCAGGAGTGGGCAACGGCGTAAGGTAAGGTGTAGGGCTTGTGGTTGATTTCCGTTCCGGGATAGGGTTAGGGTTATGGATCGGCAAGGCTTAGGGCACAGGTGAGGGTATGGAAACGTGGGAGGGTCGGGCTACGTGCAGACGCACGGGTCAGTGCCAGCGTACGGGCCAGGAGTAGGCAACGGCGTAGGATAAAGTGTACGGCTGGTGGTGGATTTGCGTTCTGGGCTAGGGTTAGGGTTAGGGAACGGCAAGGCTTAGGGCACAGGTCAGGGTAGGGCACAGGTCAGGGTTAGGGTTAGGGTTAGGGTTAGGGTTAGGGTTAGGGTTAGGGTTAGGGTTAGGGTTAGGGTTAGGGTTAGGGTTAGGGTTAGGGTTAGGGTTAGGGTTAGGGTTAGGGTTAGGGTTAGGGTTAGGGTTAGGGTTAGGGTTAGGGTTAGGGTTAGGGTTAGGGTTAGGGTTAGGGTTAGGGTTAGGGTTAGGGTTAGGGTTAGGGTTAGGGTTAGGGTTAGGGTTAGGGTTAGGGTTAGGGTTAGGGTTAGGGTTAGGGTTAGGGTTAGGGTTAGGGTTAGGGTTAGGGTTAGGGTTAGGGTTAGGGTTAGGGTTAGGGTTAGGGTTAGGGTTAGGGGTTAGGGTTAGGGTTAGGGTTAGGGTTAGGGTTAGGGTTAGGGTTAGGGTTAGGGTTAGGGTTAGGGTTAGGGTTAGGGTTAGGGTTAGGGTTAGGGTTAGGGTTAGGGTAGGGTTAGGGTTAGGGTTAGGGTTAGGGTTAGGGTTAGGGTTAGGGTTAGGGTTAGGGTTAGGGTTAGGGTTAGGGTTAGGGTTAGGGTTAGGGTTAGGGTTAGGGTTAGGGTTAGGGTTAGGGTTAGGGTTAGGGTTAGGGTTAGGGTTAGGGTTAGGGTTAGGGTTAGGGTTAGGGTTAGGGTTAGGGTTAGGGTTAGGGTTAGGGTTAGGGTTAGGGTTAGGGTTAGGGTTAGGGTTAGGGTTAGGGTTAGGGTTAGGGTTAGGGTTAGGGTTAGGGTTAGGGTTAGGGTTAGGGTTAGGGTTAGGGTTAGGGTTAGGGTTAGGGTTAGGGTTAGGGTTAGGGTTAGGGTTAGGGTTAGGGTTAGGGTTAGGGTTAGGGTTAGGGTTAGGGTTAGGGTTAGGGTTAGGGTTAGGGTTAGGGTTAGGGTTAGGGTTAGGGTTAGGGTTAGGGTTAGGGTTAGGGTTAGGGTTAGGGTTAGGGTTAGGGTTAGGGTTAGGGTTAGGGTTAGGGTTAGGGTTAGGGTTAGGGTTAGGGTTAGGGTTAGGGTTAGGGTTAGGGTTAGGGTTAGGGTTAGGGTTAGGGTTAGGGTTAGGGTTAGGGTTAGGGTTAGGGTTAGGGTTAGGGTTAGGGTTAGGGTTAGGGTTAGGGTTAGGGTTAGGGTTAGGGTTAGGGTTAGGGTTAGGGTTAGGGTTAGGGTTAGGGTTAGGGTTAGGGTTAGGGTTAGGGTTAGGGTTAGGGTTAGGGTTAGGGTTAGGGTTAGGGTTAGGGTTAGGGTTAGGGTTAGGGTTAGGGTTAGGGTTAGGGTTAGGGTTAGGGTTAGGGTTAGGGTTAGGGTTAGGGTTAGGGTTAGGGTTAGGGTTAGGGTTAGGGTTAGGGTTAGGGTTAGGGTTAGGGTTAGGGTTAGGGTTAGGGTTAGGGTTAGGGTTAGGGTTAGGGTTAGGGTTAGGGTTAGGGTTAGGGTTAGGGTTAGGGTTAGGGTTAGGGTTAGGGTTAGGGTTAGGGTTAGGGTTAGGGTTAGGGTTAGGGTTAGGGTTAGGGTTAGGGTTAGGGTTAGGGTTAGGGTTAGGGTTAGGGTTAGGGTTAGGGTTAGGGTTAGGGTTAGGGTTAGGGTTAGGGTTAGGGTTAGGGTTAGGGTTAGGGTTAGGGTTAGGGTTAGGGTTAGGGTTAGGGTTAGGGTTAGGGTTAGGGTTAGGGTTAGGGTTAGGGTTAGGGTTAGGGTTAGGGTTAGGGTTAGGGTTAGGGTTAGGGTTAGGGTTAGGGTTAGGGTTAGGGTTAGGGTTAGGGTTAGGGTTAGGGTTAGGGTTAGGGTTAGGGTTAGGGTTAGGGTTAGGGTTAGGGTTAGGGTTAGGGTTAGGGTTAGGGTTAGGGTTAGGGTTAGGGTTAGGGTTAGGGTTAGGGTTAGGGTTAGGGTTAGGGTTAGGGTTAGGGTTAGGGTTAGGGTTAGGGTTAGGGTTAGGGTTAGGGTTAGGGTTAGGGTTAGGGTTAGGGTTAGGGTTAGGGTTAGGGTTAGGGTTAGGGTTAGGGTTAGGGTTAGGGTTAGGGTTAGGGTTAGGGTTAGGGTTAGGGTTAGGGTTAGGGTTAGGGTTAGGGTTAGGGTTAGGGTTAGGGTTAGGGTTAGGGTTAGGGTTAGGGTTAGGGTTAGGGTTAGGGTTAGGGTTAGGGTTAGGGTTAGGGTTAGGGTTAGGGTTAGGGTTAGGGTTAGGGTTAGGGTTAGGGTTAGGGTTAGGGTTAGGGTTAGGGTTAGGGTTAGGGTTAGGGTTAGGGTTAGGGTTAGGGTTAGGGTTAGGGTTAGGGTTAGGGTTAGGGTTAGGGTTAGGGTTAGGGTTAGGGTTAGGGTTAGGGTTAGGGTTAGGGTTAGGGTTAGGGTTAGGGTTAGGGTTAGGGTTAGGGTTAGGGTTAGGGTTAGGGTTAGGGTTAGGGTTAGGGTTAGGGTTAGGGTTAGGGTTAGGGTTAGGGTTAGGGTTAGGGTTAGGGTTAGGGTTAGGGTTAGGGTTAGGGTTAGGGTTAGGGTTAGGGTTAGGGTTAGGGTTAGGGTTAGGGTTAGGGTTAGGGTTAGGGTTAGGGTTAGGGTTAGGGTTAGGGTTAGGGTTAGGGTTAGGGTTAGGGTTAGGGTTAGGGTTAGGGTTAGGGTTAGGGTTAGGGTTAGGGTTAGGGTTAGGGTTAGGGTTAGGGTTAGGGTTAGGGTTAGGGTTAGGGTTAGGGTTAGGGTTAGGGTTAGGGTTAGGGTTAGGGTTAGGGTTAGGGTTAGGGTTAGGGTTAGGGTTAGGGTTAGGGTTAGGGTTAGGGTTAGGGTTAGGGTTAGGGTTAGGGTTAGGGTTAGGGTTAGGGTTAGGGTTAGGGTTAGGGTTAGGGTTAGGGTTAGGTTAGGGTTAGGGTTAGGGTTAGGGTTAGGGTTAGGGTTAGGGTTAGGGTTAGGGTTAGGGTTAGGGTTAGGGTTAGGTTAGGGTTAGGGTTAGGGTTAGGGTTAGGGTTAGGGTTAGGGTTAGGGTTAGGGTTAGGGTTAGGGTTAGGGTTAGGGTTAGGGTTAGGGTTAGGGTTAGGGTTAGGGTTAGGGTTAGGGTTAGGGTTAGGGTTAGGGTTAGGGTTAGGGTTAGGGTTAGGGTTAGGGTTAGGGTTAGGGTTAGGGTTAGGGTTAGGGTTAGGGTTAGGGTTAGGGTTAGGGTTAGGGTTAGGGTTAGGGTTAGGGTTAGGGTTAGGGTTAGGGTTAGGGTTAGGGTTAGGGTTAGGGTTAGGGTTAGGGTTAGGGTTAGGGTTAGGGTTAGGGTTAGGGTTAGGGTTAGGGTTAGGGTTAGGGTTAGGGTTAGGGTTAGGGTTAGGGTTAGGGTTAGGGTTAGGGTTAGGGTTAGGGTTAGGGTTAGGGTTAGGGTTAGGGTTAGGGTTAGGGTTAGGGTTAGGGTTAGGGTTAGGGTTAGGGTTAGGGTTAGGGTTAGGGTTAGGGTTAGGGTTAGGGTTAGGGTTAGGGTTAGGGTTAGGGTTAGGGTTAGGGTTAGGGTTAGGGTTAGGGTTAGGGTTAGGGTTAGGGTTAGGGTTAGGGTTAGGGTTAGGGTTAGGGTTAGGGTTAGGGTTAGGGTTAGGGTTAGGGTTAGGGTTAGGGTTAGGGTTAGGGTTAGGGTTAGGGTTAGGGTTAGGGTTAGGGTTAGGGTTAGGGTTAGGGTTAGGGTTAGGGTTAGGGTTAGGGTTAGGGTTAGGGTTAGGGTTAGGGTTAGGGTTAGGGTTAGGGTTAGGGTTAGGGTTAGGGTTAGGGTTAGGGTTAGGGTTAGGGTTAGGGTTAGGGTTAGGGTTGGGTTAGGGTTAGGGTTAGGGTTAGGGTTAGGGTTAGGGTTAGGGTTAGGGTTAGGGTTAGGGTTAGGGTTAGGGTTAGGGTTAGGGTTAGGGTTAGGGTTAGGGTTAGGGTTAGGGTTAGGGTTAGGGTTAGGGTTAGGGTTAGGGTTAGGGTTAGGGTTAGGGTTAGGGTTAGGGTTAGGGTTAGGGTTAGGGTTAGGGTTAGGGTTAGGGTTAGGGTTAGGGTTAGGGTTAGGGTTAGGGTTAGGGTTAGGGTTAGGGTTAGGGTGGTGGGTTAGGGTTAGGGTTAGGGTTAGGGTTAGGGTTAGGGTTAGGGTTAGGGTTAGGGTTAGGGTTAGGGTTATAGGGGTGGGGTGGGGGGGGTAGGGGGAGGGGGAGGTGGGGGGGGGTAGGGGTTGGGGTAGGGGGTGGGGGTAGGGGGAGGGGAGGGGGTAGGGGTGGGGGGAGGGGGTTGGGGGTGGGT